>NW_026859750.1:0-37989 GCF_026571515.1 Ruditapes philippinarum
GGGCCCAAAATTTTTAAATTTTGAAATGTTTTTTCCCCCAAAAAGGGCTTTTAAATTAAATTAAAAAGACAGTTCAGTTATTTAAGGGAAATGCAAAAAAAAAAAAATCCCCTTTAAAAGGAAAATTTTTTTTCATAAATTTGGGGGCAGACGGGCGCCAACCCTTTATTGGCCAAAAATTTTCAATGTTTTTAAAATTTTTTAAATAAAATTTAAAAACGATCTTTTTTAAAATTTTTTAAAGAATCTTTCTTTTAAACAGTTTATTAAGAAAAAAATCACATTAGGAAAGTTTTTTCTCTAGCAAAACGGGCGGGCCGGGAAAATTTTAAAATTTGAAAAAAAATCTTTTTAAATTGTTTAAAACGTATATCCCATTTTTTCTTAAAGAAAAAAGTAAAACCCATCCCCAAAATAAACCCCTAAACAATTATTTTTTGTTTCCAAAAAGTTTTCTTCCGATTTCCACGATGTCTCATTAGAGAACCATCCCCGACATACACAATTTTCGCTTAAACAACGTTTAAAAGAATACATGATGGGGTTTTGAAAGTCGAGAAAAAAAACAAAAAAAAAAACAATAAAAAACAAAACAAAAAAAAAACAACACACACAACAACAAAACAAACAAACAAAAAAAAAAACTGAACAAAAAAACAACAAAATAACCAACAACCAATAACAACACAAAACGAACTACATGGTGAAACTGGGTTTAAAATATCGTATCAATTTTCATCGGACTTTTCGAACTCTCCGACAACGTTGGTTCCGTTGTTTCGTGGCTAGGAGTATTATAAGTTCCGCCTAACCGGTTTAACCGAAGAGATTATGCTAGTAATTTTTTGCTTCCTATGTTGAAAAATTTGGTAACTATGGCAACCATATGCCTTTTTAAAAATATTCGCAAATATAACAAAACATGTATTTGTCGATTACCAAAAAAAAAAAAAAAAAAAAAAAAATAAATAATAAAAACGTTTTAATGAAACCTAAAATATTTATGTTTTCTGATTCATCATTCTCATCATATGTGACAGAAGGTTTACAACGCTAGTACAAAATTTCAGAATTACCTCCTTTGAACATAGAAGTTTCATAAAAAATAATGATCTTTCTTTATTTCATTATGTATTTGCTATAAACTTCATATACATGTATATGTGTCTTAGTATTACTCAAGTCATTTGGGTGAAGGTTCAATACTCTAACTTGACTATTTCCAGAATTATGTCCCCTTTGAACTTTGATTTTTTTTCTATAAATTATTATATTTTACTCAAACTTTTTCATTTCTTATAGCATTTCCTTCAAACTGCCACATCATTATCATATGACAAGGGATAAATCTAGTGTGCATATTTCAAGAATAAATTCCTCCTTAAACTTAATTTTTTTCTTACTCATTCTTTAACTTGGATTTACTTCAAATTTAAAAATGAAATTCATTATCAAGACATTCTTCATATGCGATTAGATTTATAAGACATGGGTTTCCATGATTATTTTCATTTTAACTTGAAATTTACTTAAATTTTCTTTAAATTGTTTTCTTTGTTACGATAAATAGTATATTGTTCTTTGTTACAGTCATTTTCATAAGTCTAGCATCTTTATTTCAAAAGTTATCTCCTCTTTGTTTAATAATTTTGCTTTAAAAATGTTATGTACTGGCAACAACAAGGAATGTTTAAAGATTAATCCTTACTCAGAGTCTCTGTCAAGTGGTTTCTCTGTCCGTTTCTACAAACTGTTTCCTGAGATCACTATTAAAGATATTAGAACTTTTTCAACAAGTTTACTTAAAATAGAGAAAAGTTGAAACAACAGTTATACATTATTCATCCTGAGAAAAATTGATCTTTTGATTATCTGATTTTAAACATAATTAGGGAAACATTACATATTACTTAAATACAGACAAACTAAGAACTCAAAAGATTTAAACTTTTTCATTCATTCATTCATTCATTCATTCATTCATTCATTTAATGACATAATACAATTATCAATGGCCCTTCAGAACGTTGCTGTGGTTCTTACAGGTAGGGGACATATTAATTGCTTGTAATACTATAATAATTTCTTGTTCATTTTGCGGGTCGATTAACACGTTCCGGCAATTGGCCTACTCTGTCGTATTTTAACCTGTTATTAATCTTAAATGTGTAAGTCTGGTTTACACAGAATTAATTATAGTTCGTTATTGTTTGAAGCTATAACGTTTAGGACGCACTTTCGAATCCGTTCCCGGAACCAACCAATATATACTGAGCAATGAATGATAAGTTTCTCGCTCAAGAAAATAACGGATTGTCCCCGACTGGGTTTGTGCTCACACGGCGAGCGATACATAGATGACTAGTCCGACGCGCTAGCTACTCGCCATACTAATACTTTAATTTAATATAAATGTACATGCATAATAAGTATCATAACATCATGTCATGCTAATAAAGATATTGATTTCATCTGCAAGTTATGATTTTATTTTTAAAAGATGTGAGGGATATAAAATTGGATTCTATTCCACATATTGGCACCTTTGTATCGAAAAAATATTTTTTACCATAATTCATGCGGTGTTTAGTTATGTCATTATGCGACGCAGATCGATAATGGGAGGAAACCCTGAATAAATTAAATTAGAAAGCAAAGGTAATGTACATTTTTCAAGAAATGTCCATATACAACACCATAGGAATGAAGAGTTGAAAAACATCAATAGCAAGAACGATATATTGACAAACATGACTTTCATGAAAATAAATTGAACAACTATCTCGCAAAATACAGCATATACAAATCAATGTTTACAAAAATTAAGATTACGTTTGGAACTTAAAAAAGTAATAGCGTTAAAATGACAACATGGAAACATTCAATACAACCTGGCAACAATTTTTCATCCGAATAATGCTTTTTTACACATATGCTAGCAATCGAAATCCCAATTATTTATCCATCTTTTTCGACCTTTCAGTTTCATTCAATAACCCAAATGCTATAATCATGAGTTATTGTTAATAAATGTGTAATGTAAAGTCAGTAAGGATGATTACCTGACCTATATTCATCGTTTGGCCGCAGAGAATAAATTGGATGGGACCCAAAATAATTGCTTTAAAACTTCATTAAGGACGATTCATATTTGTTACAGAAATTTTACATCATATATTAGCCTGGGTTCCAGTCTGTCGATTTTTAATGTGCTTCAGTTCGACAAATATATATCATTAAAAACACGAAAGAGTATGAAATAACGCGTATGTTATGAGAAAGCAAAAAATATCAACGCCTGACTAACAATATATATGACAAGTTTACTTCACAAAAATGATAAAGATTAAATAGACATTTCTATAACTGTAAAATTTTACACTGCTCGGCGGCTAGGCCACCAACTTCAAAAAAATGATAAAATAAAAAGGTTTTCTCAAAATGATATTTGCTTTTTATATGCTAGTATCTTTTAAGTAACAAGTATTGTCTTTAGAACTTCATTGAATTGCAAGTTATTGTTTACATAACATTTCTACAACACTATATTTTTTGGCTTACAAGGCCGCTGGACCGCCAGGCGCAAATTTCACAAAAATGTTTAAATAAGAAAGTTCTCTGAAAGTGATTTTTCTTTTTACATACCTTTTAAATATCAAGAATAGTCCTAAGAACTTCATAAAGTCCTATTTCATCATTTTTATGACATTTCTACAACTGTAAAATTTCCAGCTGCCAGGTTGCTAGAGAAATTAAAAACTTTTTACTGTCTTTTAAAGTTAATAAAGAGTCAATTTTCAATTTTCCACCAAACGTTTACAATATTAAAATCTAAGGCCGTAGGCCGTCAACTTCACAAAAATGATAAAATAAATAAAATTATCTACGTGTTTTTTTTCTTCTTATATATCCATTAGATAACAAGAACTGTGTAAATAACTTCATTAAATGCCATTTTATTGTTTAAAAAACATTTCTTCTTTATTTAAATTTTTGACTGCCAGGTTGCCAACTTCACAAAAATGATAAAGTAAAAAAGTTCTCTGAAATAATTTTTTTCTTTTTATATACCTTTTGAATACTTAAAAATTCATACATAAAGTTCCGTTTTTATTCATATTTTAAACATTTTTCTACAACTGTAAATTTCCGCTGCCATTGTGGTTAGAGAAAATAAACAAATTTTTAAACAACATTAAAATTTAGGCCGCAGGCCTTGGGCCGAAACTTTCACACAAATGATCAAATTAAAAAAAGTTTCTCAAGTGGTTTTGTTCTTTTAATATATCATTTAAATAAAAAAGAATTGTTTTAGAACTTCATTAAATCCCGTTTTAATGTTTATAAAACATTTCTACAACATTAAATTTTAAGGCTGTTAGGCCGCTGGATCCCAGGCTGCCAACTTCACAAAACATAAATATAGAATAAAAAAATATCTCAAAGTGCTTTTTATATAACTTATAAATATCATGAATAATCTTAAGAGCTTCACAATGTCCTGTAATATTAACATTTCTACAACTATAAAATTTCCGGCTACCAGGGTCGCTAAGAAAAACACCTGTCTAAATGTGTATTTTTTTTCCTTTTATGTACTTATAGTGTGTAAGATATGTCTTAAAAAAATAATAAGAAGTTATTTTAATTTCTTGGACAAACTTGTAATATTGAGGCCGCTAAGCCTCCATCTTTCAGGCGTCTAGCTCGCCAGGCCGCCAACTTTACACCGTAAGGCCGCTAGACCGTCAACTTCAGGCCGCAAACTTTACGCCGCCAGGCGGCGTGACCGTTTTTCGGCCAAACTTCACGGCTGCTAGGTTGCCAGGCACAAAAATTTCACACAGCAAGGGTCGCTGGCCACCAGGCCGTCAACTTCACGCCGTCAGGACGCTTGGCCGCTAATACGCCAACTCTTTACCGCTAGGTCACTTGGCCGCTAGGTCGCAAACTTCACACTTCTGGACAAATTCTATATGTGAGTGCCACTGGCAGTTGTTAAACAAACAAAATAACCGACGTTTTAAAACTAAATAGACTTACTCCTGAATATAGAATGAATTGTCTTTTTCGCTACAAACAAACCTTTACAGCTACAGCTTCGAGGGTTGACTTATCTTTGTGACCGTTTATGCATGATACAAGTTTGTTTGTACTTGAAGATTAGTTTGGAAAAACCCAAAATTTGCCGAGGTCTGGATTACATCTATAGTTTGGTTAAGTGTTTTGAGCAATTGATGATAACTGTTTAGTTTTCTACATGCAAATGGTATTGACCTTTAGTTAGATAAATGAAAGGTTATCAGCCAATTGTCTCCCCATGCTGTAATTACTTTGATTCCTTATAGTAATTGTCAAGCAGCGAGTTGCAATAACTAGATAAAGAATTGTTTCATCAACAAAAAGAGTCCTAATCAAATTAGATTGAAAATTTATCTATATCATAAATGAAAATAAGTTAAAAGAGAGCGCCAAGGATCAAATCTGTTAAAAGTAAACCATGAGAAGATTCGGCATTTATTAGAAAGAACGTGCATTGAACCGTTTAGCAATACTTTTGTGAATACCATTTTGTCCATTTGCTCATACATAATAACTAAACATATTTCTGTCATACATAAGTATTTTGGAAGAATCTTTTTTTTTCAAATTCCAACGAAAGAAGACATAGAGATTAAAAAGCTTTGAATTATCCTTTTTTGAAGAAAAGGTTGAATGTGTAAACTTCTTCCTTTCAAAATAAATAAATAAATTAATAAATAAATGCCATTTTTGTATTTCAAAGAATAAGTAAAAAATGAAGAAAAACAACTCTTATATCCATCAAAATTTAATCTACAATATAAACTATGCTAGAGGCCTACGTTGCCGAGTGGGTTAGGTCACTGACTTTCAACCACTTGTCCCTCATCGCTGTGATTCCAATCCCACCATTCATGTGTGGAAGCTATCAAAAAAGTTTACGGGGGATCGGTGTTTCCAATCAAGTACCCGTTTTTTTCTGAAAATAAAACTATATGCATATAGTGGTTACCGAGATCTTTCTACACCAGTTAAGCTCAAAAGTCGTCAAATGATATAATAAGTGCCAGTCTGATTTAAAACCTAGCCAGGACAGACAGTACATGGAAAATGTTAAAATGTAAAGGCTTAGAACATTTGGAAATGATTCAAAGTTAAATGTGGAATACATTGTGACACCTGGTGTAGAAATTCGTTTTTATATTGATATATTCATTATAAATTTTCTCAAATGTTGCTTCTGATTTTTCGGCATTTTGTTTTGCCTGATAATTCAGTCAAAGTTTTTTTCTTCTTCTGAATATTCATTTTGAGAAAACTTAAGAAAATCAGTCAGTTTACATATAATTGGATTGGTAATTCATTTTATAAAAGGGAGCATGATTTTAAGTAAAGGATATCCATTCAAATTATGTTTTTGATTTTCTATCCGTTACATTTGGTAACCACCCTGAAATATAGTTCATCATAACATAACTATCAGTATAGTTTGCATAAATCTTATTTGTTCAAATGCGCAGATTTTTCCCCTTTGACTAAAATCGTATCGAATTCCATTCAACGCTTATGTTTAGATTTTCTTTCCAGTTTTTGCACAGCAGAAGTTTGTTGAGGAAAATACAAACTTTCAATATTCTAGATGCAAACAAATATCGGACAATGTCTTGTGCGAGGCGCTTAATTTAAGCAAAGGTAAAACATAAATAATGTATATATTTACATGTATCTTAAGTACATTTCAAGTTTACAATTCCTTATTTGTTTTGCGTGTTTTTGATCTTGTGCACAACATCAATAATCTTTAATTTTTATAATAATAATGTGATTAATCAATATGTGTAATTAGATTTTGAAAAATATAGGATAAGATATACGTTATTGATATAGATCGTATATTATATAACTAGAATACCTCTTTAGTTGAATGGTCACAGGTGAAGCTCGTGCTATTGACACGAATTATCTGAACCTCATTGGCTTGAATATATTTCGCTAGTAATACAATACAAACTATATTATAATCGTCTTTTTTAATGCAATCTAGTTTGAAAAAAAACCCTAAAAAAACTAGAGATCAATAGTTTTGACCAGTTGCCCAAACTTCTCCAAATAAAAATACAACGACCCTTTTGTTTGACAGGGTCACATGACAAGGCAAGTCTATGGCCTGCAGGTCCATTTGCAATTTCTATGTCACAATACGGGTGTCCAGAGTCTGGGAGTCGTGGATGGACACATAGCGTATTAGATTTGAGAATTGAAAACAATAAACCGGAGAAGAAGAGGCAAATAAAGCTATGTGTTAAAATGCGAAATGATGCTGAACTTGACACCGAAAGTTGGATTCCTGGAAGATATACCATTTTCAAGATTGGAGAGAAATGCCCAACAGGTTTTCTTTTCTTATTTTATTTATGATAACTAATAACATACACTACTATATGATATTCTCTGCTACAAACACCTTATTTTATGAATTTGGTTTTTACCAAGATATCTTCGAATGATTAAATGAATAAAAATCATTTGTTCAGGGTGAGCATATAGTCGCCGCTTTGTCCGTCCGCCCGGATGTCTGTCTGGGACATACCTGTGAAACAACATCTCGGCGTAATATGTTGTGCACCTGTTTGTCCGCCCGTCCGTCTGTTAACTGATTTCGTGTTCGGTCTATGTAACTTTTGGACCGGTGGAAATGGAAACTTAATGTTTACAATAATGAGACGATGTGCAGAGCGCAGAGTTGACCTTTCTAAGGTCAAGGTTAAGGTCAATCTTAGTCATTTGGTATCAGTTTCAATGTCCGCCCATTATCTTTTGAACAGATAAAAAGATATTTAAACTTTTTGCAGGAATATTACTTATAATTAGACGGTTTGCAGGGCTTCCTGACATCATATTTGGCCCGTCCTAGGGATTAATTGATTTATAAAGTTACAAATGAGTTTTGTGTCTGGTCTATATCTTTTGAACCAGTGAAAGAAAGTTGGAACTACTTTTCAGAAATGCTAACCACAATGAGACCATGTGCAGAGTGCAGGTTTGACCTTCCTCAGGTCAAGGTAAAGGTCACAATAATTTTTTATCAATAACATTATTCGGTATCTTATATAGCCGATTGTTGGAAATTTATTTGCCAGAAATAATAATATTACTGAGATGATGTGCAGAGCGTAGGTTTGGGTTTTCTCTGGTCGTGTTCAATGTCACACCATGACTCATTTCAAATCCTTATTACAAAGGGAGATATAGAGTCTGAGATAGAAATGGAAAAGGTTACCCCCTCTGGGTATTTTATAGGACCTATGTAGTTTTAAAGATAAACATATAGAAAGACATTTGCAACTTGTTTTCTGACTTAAACGTTTACCATTAAGACAAAAGCCAATGTGAATTATCTGCCCATGTCACAATTTTTTAATAAACAGCCTAATTGAAATAACCATTAATATTTCAACCAAATGAATTGTTATGTGATCGGTTTTTGTTTTAGATCACAGTCACGGTCTCTAAAATGATTTAATTTATAATTAATTGATGTTATTACTTTTTAAAATGGCCGCTAAATTCAAAATGGCCGCCAATTTCCTATTAATTTATTAACATTTTAATATAAACATTGTGGTTTTGTGTAAAAAAGCAAAACATCACTTAATTATATAAAAGTTCTTTGTAGAATATTATAGAAGTTAACCCCTCCCCTTCCAATGTTTTACAATACAGCTAACTTAGAAGTTATACCATAACATTAGTATCAGGAGATCGTACAATTAATATTATTGCTTTGTCATCATTTTTAGCCGCATGTTGCATTATGTAGCATAATTCTGGTATCAGCTTCCTCCTGAGTTTTATGTAGATGTGGAATCGGTTTTCTTCTATTTTTCTATCTTTACTTTGGAGGCATCCCTATGTCTCTTCATAAGCACAAGATTCTCATTCCGGCCAATTTCCCTGCATATTTATCTTTAGAAAATTCCTCTAATATCAATCTTATCAATTGTTTCTTATTTTTATTATTATTACTAAATACCTTTCCAGTCTTGCAAAATTTTGGTTTTGTTGTCTTTTATCATGTATGTATCACTCATTCCTCTTCGTAACCTTTCTGCAGATTTGATAAATTCTGCTTTGTACGTATCTGTCACACGCTCACATTTTGGTAAATCTCAAAAAAAAAAAATCAGGATTGAAGGAAGACAAGAAAATGCTTGAAGATAGAGATGTGTATTATGTTTTTGTTACCTGGCCTCTGTTCATTGTATAATCGCCTTCGATATCATGTATTGGTTATGCCTTGTCAGTCTTTGTTGGTAAGACATTTGCTGTAGCTAGAGACCAAGGGTCTGGTCTAAGCGGGTATGTTAGTGTCTTTTCAAGGATAATGTCATTGTCTTCTGATAACATGATAAACTGACCGAAGACAATGCCAGCGGCCTTAAATTCGACAAGATTGTTTCTTCTTGTTTGTTTAACTTTCTCAACTTTCTTTGTATTGGCAAAGGTTTTTAAGTTTTGCTTCTTCAGTGGAGCATAAAAATTAACGATTTTATCAACCACACGTTCTTGGGTGAGCTTTTTGTGTGCTTCAAGTCTATTTTGGTGACACAAACAGACTCGTTTCGATCTTCTCTGGTGCAGGAGTCCCTGAACTTAAACAGAACAACACATTCCTATTATCTGTTGCAAATGGATTCATAAAGTTAGTTATTGATTCTTTGAGTTTCGTTACATTTTTTTTTCAAATGCAGCTATATTTGCTGGTTGTGTATCAATGTGTGTAGAAGAATCTGCTGATGATATGCCGGCCATGCGGAACTTGGCTTCAATCTAGCTTGCTCTCGAGTGTTGTGTTTGACTCCATCTGTAGTAGGCAGCAAAGTTTCTGCTGAATTTTATTATACCTCTACGAGACTTTGCATCTTTGTTTATTATTTGCTCAATATTATATTAACAACATTACGGGCACAGGCCACATTTGATCTGCTGACACTGAATCTATTATTTTATAAAAGCTTTCTTGATCCTGGGTGTGTTGAATCAATTTATTAAACATAAGAAAAATAGACAGATATATATTTTGCATAGCTCTGATGATCATATACAAAGAATAAATGTAGCATATTTTATAATGTTGATATGTATACGTCAATATCATTTTCCATCGTGGCTCTCATAAAACGAAGAACCAGCCAAATCTTAACAATAAATCCATTCAAAACTATGCCATCTTCCCTAAGTGACATTTTCTGACATTTGACTTGAACCCTTGATACCTCTCGAAAAGTTCAATGACAAAATCATTAGCTAACACATCTTCAAGGTGTTCATGTCTTTGATTCTCAGCTAGCACATTGAACGCTTGTTTGATATCTTCCAATGCACTAGGGTTGTAGATTTGCATAACTTCAAAAAGCAGTCTTTCGAGAGCTTCAACTGTTTACACATTAATACATTCACTCTACTCTATCAGGATTTCAGAGAAACCACTTCCACAAAGCCTTTTTCCAGTCGCCCCTAGGCATGAACCTTGAAAACAAAAAGACCATCAATGTATAATAGTATCACTGTACTTAGTTGGATTTGCCATACTATAGAATATGCCTTTTTGCAGCAGCCAAATCAAAAGTAAAACATGTGAACTGTTGGTTTAAAGCTCTTGAAACACTTGAAATTTTCGGAATTTTCTGGACAATGACATTTTTGTTCTTCGGGCATGTATTCTTCTGAAGAGGATGTTTGATCTTGTTACTCAGAGGCTAGAGAGATCCAGCCAGCCCAACTTGGAACAGTCTGCTTGTCATGTTCTAGCAGTCGCCGACACATGAACCAGAGAAAGTCAGATGAAAGAGCAAAACCCGAAACATTTCTTTTGTTGAAACTTATTTATTTACGGTTCTTATTCCCAGTAATTAAACATTCAACCAATTCTTCAAGATTGTATTTAATAGTGTGTACCTTAGTCGCCTGTATATTTGATATACAGAAGCAGGAACGGAACATAGAAGTCAACTACCAAATTTTCAATTTGTTTCTCATATATATAAGTGAGAGAATATTAAGTTTTTAGAGAGGACAAAAAGTCAATATTCGCATGAAATTCAATTAAAAGTGTCTTATCAAACTCATAAGGCAGCTCAAATCGACCCCAAACAATTCTGGTTCATAACTCTATAAAGTTAAAATAATAAACATGAGCAGACTATTTAGAATTCTTCACTAAGCATATGATAAATAACTTATAATAACATCAAACTATTTATTAATTGGTGTGAACACATTTATTACTGTTATGAATTGTAAATCTGTCCAATAATTGGTGGCAATTTTGAAGTGGCACCATTTATTATATAGAAGATATTGAGTGAGTGCAGTTTAATACTAAATTTATTGAATGAGTTGAATACAATCATATTATGCGAGCCTTTGGCGAGCATAATATTGTTTTATTTAACTCGTTCAATAAATTTAGTATTGAATCTTCACGAATATAATATTCTTTTTATCACATATATTAAATAAAAACAGTAAACTGCTAAAATTAGTATTTTTTCAGTGACTTGCCCATAGTGTAACGCTTACATAAGCGCGCTTTAACGCTATGTTTCTATATAGCGCAAATGACGTCACGCCAAAGTGTTATTACACTAGTGTAATATGGTTTTTATTAAATGGCTTTATTACACTCCTGCGTCGCGGTTTATGTGATAAGTTATTTTATTATGTTAATATTTATGTTGATATTTTAAAACTTCTATCATTTTACACCTTTCTATGTATCAAACTACATTTTAAGATATTTTTTCTGTTAAGATTATAATTAATTATTGGGGATATCGTAGGTTCATTTGACTGAATTTTTTGAAATAAGATATTCTTATTTATTCAAAGAGATGTTACTTAAAATATGCTAAAATATGATAAACAAGATCAACAAGGAAAGGCGGCGCTCAATGAACGCTAAGTCACTGAAAAACAATTAGTTATAAATGATAAAGGCACTTTATCAAACTTTGGACATGAATGATGTCTGAAGTACTGGTAGTTCTTAATTTACAATGTTACCTCTGTTTGGCCATATTGTGGGCAGTATTTCTCTAATTCAAAGACTGATGTGATCTGAATGGTTGTTATAAAGTTGCTGTTCCTGTTTGATAATACATTAAAACAGAATTATGTTCAAAGGAAGAAAACCAAAAATAAAAGGCTGCAAAAGGTTTACTCATGACTACCACTGAATTTTTGAATGACTGAATTTTAAAAGCTTTAAATAAAGGGAGGAAATAAGAACACATTTTCACATGCCCAAAATATTATATTCATGTCAAAGATTAGATATTTTGCACGCATCGATGCATTGTTGACATCTACAGAAGTTCTATAAATCAATTATGCTCAATATTGTCCCTGTCCCAGGGGTCACATACTTAGGAAAACTTATTTGCATGTTCCTATTCTAATATAAAGCTACAATGCATAGATCTTAGTTATTTGGCATGTATAATTACATAGAAGAACCCTGAAGTAGTTCCAAAAATCAGTTCACTTTTGGGGGTGAGCCGGGGTTGTAGGTAATACACAATTCACATGTACGCATATTTATATGGTATACATGTCTTAAAATGGATGTTTGATCGAGAATTGATGTTATAATTTTAAAGAGACAGGAATAAAAAGAATTATTTGTAAGCATAGCATTTTGATTTTCAATTATTTTGTAGGCATTATAGTTTGTGCTCTTGAATTTCTTGTATACTATTATCTGTATGTTTCTTTGGTTTTGTATCACTTAAAAACCAACATTATTGTTGTTTTCAGTCACTATATATACTCCGAGACAATTGCATAATGGTGAATAATTACCACGCTGTTATTCAAATTTAGTCCTTTTAGGTCGTGATTTGAACTCGACGGCGAAAGCTGTAACATGTACAGATATCTCTAAATATTCATTTCAAAAGATCATAGATCTAAGTTGACATGTATCAATATGGATCTTTATAATTATTGTTAAAATAAAACATGTTCCGGAAAAATGTTATAAATTGGTCTCCAGTGTAGCAACCCGTGATATATTATCTGTTTTTCCGTCACATCAAAATTAACACAGTTCAACTTTTCACAGTTTTTATTTTTCTACCTTTTAAACAGTTTTTAACAGTTGTATATTTTTAATTCTCCAAAATTTTAACATTATTTTTCTTCTCTTTTATTCTTATTACTTTTTAGATGTTACTTCTACAAAAGTTTCTTTTTCACTCAAAAAAATCAAGGCAACGCCCAAAGTAAATATCTTTAGAGCCGTGTGCAAAACACACCAAAAAGCTACATCCAAAACTGGTGATGAGTTTTCGTCAATTAACCAATGAAAAAGTAACTATTTTTCTGGATATTAACAAAATGTAAACATCTTAAGCTTGATAATATAACTATTAAATGTTATGACAATGCCCTGTAAAGAATTTCTCTCGCGATTAGCGACACTTCCCACCAAGACAAAATTTACAAAATGTTACGTTATAACTGATAATTGATAAAGAGTTTTCAAATTTGTTTAAATTAAAAGTTCAAAACATTTATAATTCGGCTCTTTACAATGATTTTTAAGTTGTATTTTGAAATATGTAAGTATGATACAGTGAATATACATTCAATTATATAATGCATATAAAGCTCTATGGTACAATGATATAATAATATGAAATATGAATACATTTTATCGAAACATATTATCTCTGTCATTTAAACAGTTCAAATTTTGTATTTTATCACAATATATGAACTCCAAAATAATTGTCACTTGTGAGATGGCGTAATGATAAAGTCCTAAATTCAAGTACTAAACATCCAGTTCGTTTTTTATAAATCCAAACGTTTTGAAATGTAACATCCACTATCATGTAAATTAATTATGTACTATAATCTAAGCACAATATAAGTATTATAAAGTAAGTGAATATAGTAAATCCAATAGAATTCTTCATAAACATTATTTACACTTTACAGAAAGCATTAGTTACAAATTTTGTCACTATTCGTTTCATCTTTTCATTTATACTTAATCCTTTTTATAAAAATCTTTTATTTTAGCATTAGCTTTTACTGCAGCTGTTCATTTTGTATGTTTCGCTGTCTCTAGAACTGGCTGTTCGGACCTAGATTTTTGAATGTTTGTATCCTTTTTTTTGTTCGTTTGTTCTCTCCCCAGAGACTTCGACCAGATAAAGTTGATTAATAGGTCTCCTAATTGTATTTCCACTCGCTAACTTGACCTTAGCAGAACGACGTTCGCAATCCTTTGAAATAACCAGTTTAGAAATGTGCCCTAGTTTCCACGATCCCCTTGGTATCTCATCTTTTATTAAAACAATATCACCAACATTTGGTTGAAACATAGATTGTATGCGAAGAGACTTCAACATTGTTTGAGTTCGTTCACGTAAGCTTAGCAAATATTCCTTATACCAAATTTTCCAGAATTGATTCAAAAGGTTTTGTCCCTTTTTCCATATTTTTAACATTCTTTTGGCTGAACTTTTATATGGATCATAATCAGGATCACTTTCACCAACATCAACTTCAAATATCCCAGTTTTAGGATTAAGTGTTAAAAATGTTCAGGTGTTTATGTAATTGTTGAATTTATATCGCTGTCAACATAAACAAGTGGTCTTAAATTAAGCACACTTTCTACTTCTTTGATTACCGTTTGTAACTGAATATTTGTCAACAACTTGTTACATACCCCGGTAATGTTTTTCTCAATAACCTTTTTACTAGTCAAACTAATCGTTCATAAAATCCTCCAAACCAAGTTGCCCTTTCTACTATAAAAGTTCATTTTATTCCACAATCTGATACATAACTATGGACTTCATCACATTTTATTGTTTTCTGCCAAATTAATTCTAGAGTATTTTTAGCCAATTTGAAGTGACTTGCAGCGTCACTAATAATTTCCTTTTGAGCCCCTCGTCGTGCAATAAATCGACGCAATGCTGATAAAAACTCTTCTGTTGACAGTCCATTGCGATTTCTAGATGTACCGCACGTGTAACAAGGCACATAAACAAACAAATCCAAACCGTTTTAGGTTCCCAATTAGTTTTTATCATGAGTGGCCCTAAGTAATCTAACCCAGCCTTTGTCACACGTCCTTTCGGCAAGGCTGACATTTGCGGCATTTTACATGCACCGCCTTCCGTTTTGCGACATAATATACACTTTTGTAACACCCCGCGTACAGTAGCGCGACCTCTTGAAATCTAATACTTGTATCTCAATTCACTTAACGTTTGAGTTAATCCACTGTGAAGCTGCTTTTTATTGACCCTCTCAATGATTAAACGAGTAACATGATCATTTTCTGGCAGTAGATATGGATATCTCGCTGTTTCACTAAGATTTATGTTTTCAAGTCTGCCTTTACATCTAAGTAAGCCATTTTTATCTATGTAGACTGTAAGCTGTTGTTTTATATTTAAACTCGACCCTGTTTGAATCAATTCAAATACGTTGTTTATACCCTTTTTTTTCTGAATGTGTAAAATCCACTGTTTTTCTGCACAGTCTAATTCATCTATTTTTATTGAACCATTTTCAATTGTTCACATTTCTTCAACTTTTTGATGAATCTTTGTGCATATGCAGTCACCCGAAACAATTTTGAAGTTGTTGAATAATTTTCACTGTTTATTCCAAACGACGTACTACAATCAATATCACATTCATTTTTTGTTTGTGATATCATCATAGATTCTTTATTCTTTATTTTTGACATACATTCTTTTTCTGGACAGTCATGCATCATTTCATTCACTTTGTTGTTTTTCCACAAATTGATTGGTTGTGATAGCCACTTAGGTCCATGCCACCATAACTTGCAATATTCTAGCTGATTTGCTGTAATTCCTCTACTTCCAATGTCAGCTGGATTTTCGTTTGCAGATATGAAACCAAATACAATGTCTCTATGACTTTTTATTTCTGTTACTCTGTTTTTACAAACACATTAAGTCCTTTTTCTGTTTTAATCCATTTTAACACACATTGTGAGTCTGGAAACAAATACCTTCCGTGTAAATTAATTTTCAACCCTTTTGTAACGTATTCCATGCATCTTACTCCCTCGTATTTTTAGTTTCTTATATCAAATATATTGCCGCAGCATAAGCTTTCTTCGATGCATCTGTAAAACATTCCAAGTAGTTTTTTACATGCTTTTATTGTTTTACGTTGAAAGACACCTCTTTACTTTCACTGACTCTAGTTTTTCTAAGTGTTGTTCTATTATACTCCATTCTTTTTGACTGAAATACTGTTGGGAAAAGGTGTAAAATGAAACAAACAAACAAACAATTTAATTCCCTTTCGTTAACATTTTCATCCTAGTCAAGCTTTCTGTTCCATAGTTTTTTGAATAAATATCTTTCCTTGCATTGTAAACAGACCTAACGGATCAAATATTGATGCAACTTGCTTTAATACGATCCTTTTTGTAACATTTAGTTTCTTGCTAAACAGATTTGAAGTGCCTAATCCAAGTCAGTCATTTTCAATGTCCCACATGTGTCCAAGTACCTTGCTAATTCTAGAATTTGACTTATCTTCCGAACGAATATAGTTTTTTACATTTTCGTTATTTGTTTTACCATTCCCTCAAATTCATTGACGCTTCATTGAACATTCTTTTCGAATAATTGTACAAAATTTATTGCTTCCCCCTCTGTCATTGTATTTGTGATAAGATTATCAACGTAAATAACATTTTTTCAGTTTTGATGCAATTTCGTTTTCAAAAGAGTCAAGATGACATTCAATTGTAGCACCTAATAGAAATGGACTAGATATAACTCCAAAAGGCACTCTGCAAAATCGATATTTTTCTACATTTGATATGTCTGACATTCCCTTTTCAATATCTTTTAACCATAAGAATCTTGTGACATCTCTAGCTTTTGTCTGTAATCCTACTTGATAAAATGCTTTTTCAATATCTGCAACTATACATATATGATGTAGTCTGAATCTCAATAACTTTTGACATAAATCATGTATCATAATGGTTCCAAGGTAAAGGCAGTCATTCAAACTTTTATTTGTTGATTTTGTCTTTGCCGATGCATCATAAACGACCCTCAATTTTGTAGTTGTTTTTTTCGGGAGTAAGGAACAGCATGGTGTGGCAGATAATGTTTAATGCTGTTTGTTTTCTGATGTATTATCAATTTTTTTCGATTAAATCTTTTTGTAACTGATCTTTTATAACGTTATCATAGCTTTTCCATCAAATAATGTCGTTTGTGTAGTCTTGTTACTGTTGATTAAAGCCTCCCTAATGCAAGTTCACGGTTGGTAGGTACATCATTCCTGTTTTCTTTCCATGGCCAATTCACATAATACCGTCCTTATGATATTTGTAATGTTTCCTTAAAATTTGACATGATATCCATCTTCGGAATTTTCAACAGGTTTGATTTTAAGTGACTCAATACTCCATAAATCTTCTAATTCATGTTTTGTTGGCAAAGCTTCATCTACGCTGGTGAATAGATTTGATTCTGAACTTCAATATTGTAGAATCAACATGTTCACATCAGTGTGATTTGACATTTCATCTTCATTTACTTTTGATCTGCCAGTTTATATCCATCATAAACATGATGACAATAGATAGAGTCCAGACTGCACTTCAATTTTATCTGATTTTACAATGTCCAAATAATAATCATTTCGAATTAGCAAGTCTAATCTGTCAGTTTCACTTTCAGCTGGTAAACAATCTGTCGTTGTAAGGTTTTGAGTCAATTGTTCATAATTTTTCTGTGACGTCAAGTTTATATTTTTTTCTACTGATATTTCCTGTAATATTTGGTACAATGTTTGCAGTAATTGATATATATTGTCCATTTGTCTTTTTTAATTGTAATGTTGTGGTTTTTGTCTTGATAAGCTTTGGATTTTTACTCCCAAAAGTTATCACCTGTATTTTTTTGTTCTCCTGTAGATTTTAGGTTTAATCTAGTTGCCAAGTCTTCTGAAACATATGTCCTGTGACGGAATCTAACAATAAGCTGACGTTTTCAAATTTTTCTTTTTCTTTATTTCGTATTTGTGTTGTTGCTGTTTGCATCAAAACTGTTTCATTTGGTGAAAGAAGACCTGGCTCAATATTTGGGTAATCATGGTTTTCGTTCTAATTTTCTTCGACCATTTGGACGTTTTCATAAGATTTGAATAGCGGTTAAAATGTTTGCGGACATAAACTGCTGTGATGTACATTGACTATCTTGCAATGGTAGCATTTATTTCTTGTTTTGCATTCTCTTGCTTGATGACCGACCCTCAAACACTAGAAGCATGATTTTTTTAATAATTTCTTTCTATAAACTACGGTAGCATAATTTTACATTAATCACTCCAATGAATATTTGAGCAGTAGCGACATTTTTTCAGTGGTTGATATCTAGAAACAGTTTTCGCTCTTGCTGTAAGTGCTGCAGCAGATGTGTTTTTTTAGATGAGATTATTCATTTGATTTTTGTTTTATGCTTTGTTTCATTCTATCATTAACGTCATGTGACGTACGACTCCCTCTGAAGTTGTTTCCTCCATAAACTGTACTGTTAATGACACTTTGATTTTTGATTAGCTGACTCTTTCAAAGCTCTTTCTTTTGCAACAATAAAATCATTAAGTTGTTTGCTCAAAGTTTCACTTGTCCATTTTTCATGAACACCTTTCTGCACTTCCAAGTGCAACAAGACATCTCCCGGTAGTTTTGACCTGACAAATGATACTATAATTTCTTGTTTAATAATTTGATCAAATACTTTTAAACTTCTAAAATGTTGGTCTACTTCATATAGGAAAATCCTTAAATTGCTGACTTTGTTTATAACTGGTGGAATGTTGATTAATCTTTTGTAGTGAATTTCTATGATTTGTTTAAAATTTCCAAATCTTTTTCTTAAAATATCAATAGCTTGTTGGTAATTGTCATTCGTCATTGCTAATCCACTGATAGACCTTTTTGCTTCCCCATATAACTTTCCTTTCAACTAGGTAAATTTTTCAACATCTGATATTTTGTTTTGTTTTTGTGAATAACACTTTGAAAATAATCCCAAAATTCAATCCATTTTGTTTTATCTCCTGCGAAAGATATCATATCTATTATACGTAGTTTTACTGCTGACAATTTTTCGTATTCTGCCCTTTTTGCAAGTTCTTGCTGATTCATTTGTGAATATATCAATTGTTGCATATTTTGTTGTAGTTGTATTAACATATGGGTGTCTGTATCTTCCTGTGGTTGTTCTTCTATTTTTTCTTTTGCATGATACAGCTTACTCAAGAAATATTTCAATTCTACATATATGTCCATTGCACTGGAACACAAACTGCAGTCATCATCCACAATCGTATCGATTTCATCGCTATCTACCATTGATAATACTAGTTTTTCACTTTGCTTCTCTACCTTTTCTCGATATAAATTAATTTTGTCCATGAATGACGAAGCACTTTCTATTTTTCCGTTCAAAACATATTCCTCAGAATCTCCGGTTTACAATTCTGATGCTTTTTCAATTTCATCTTTCAGTTTATTTCTAAAACGTGTCCATACGACTTTAACATACCGCAATTTCAAATGTGAGTCCATTTCACTAATAGGTTCTGTGCTGTCATATTTTTTTCTGTCATTTTTTTTTCTTTTTTAAATATTTATACTTTTCTTTTACGCTTAACTTTTTGAACAACCCTTTCGATAATGAAGAGCTTATGCCGAATATATTTTTACTTGGGCCTTTTTTCATGAAATCTTTGTAGAAATATGATCTTGGAAAATCCCTGGACTTTTCGCCTGATTTTTTTTCCTGATTTTTATTTTTTTAAATATGCTGTTTATTTTTCTTTGTTGTAGTTTTTGTCATAGTAGTTATTGTTGTTTTATACACTTCACTGCTTTTGTTCCGTGATTTTTTAAAAACTATTTAATGACTGTTTATGACTAGGACGAATAACCTTCCAATTAATTCCATATATGTATTTCCCAGTTTTTACTATAATATTTTTTTAACTCTTTATATATATATATATATATATATAATCCGTTTATTTATATTTTGCTTTACAGTTATCCGGAACAGTCATCTATCCTGTATCCTCTATCCGGTTCGCGGGACCAATTTATGTAGCGACCCGTGATATATTATCTGTTTTTCCGCCACATTAAAATTAACACAGTTCAACTTTTCACAGTTTTTATTTTTTCTACCTTTTAAACAGTTTTTAACAGTTCTATATTTTTGATTATCCAAAATTTTAACATTATTTTTCTTCTCTTGTATTCTTATTACTTTTTAGATGTAACTTCTATTTAAGTCTCTTTTTCACTCCAAAAAATTCAGGCAACGCCCAAAGTCAATATCTTTAGAGCCGTGTGCAAAAACACCAAAAAGCTAGATCCAAAAATGGTGATGAGTTTTTCCTCAATTAACCAATGAAAAGTCCTGGAAAAAATAACTATTTTTCTGGATATTAACAAAATGTAAACATCTAAAGCTTGATAATACAACTATTAAATGTTAGGACAATGCCCTGTAAAGAATTTCTCTCGCGATTAGCGACATCCAGAATATATTATACTTGATAACTGTAAATTTTAATTACTTGAAACAAATTGCATTTGGGTGTATATTGCTACGCCTATGCGATGCTCTTTAAGTAATGCTCTGTGTTGCTAATTATACTTGTAATCATTTCAGGTTTTAGAGATAGAAAAAAACAAACAACCTTCTCTGAATATGATTCGTACGGAATCATTCCGAACATCTCAGTTTACGAGACAGGTATAATATTATGACACATTTAGCTTTACATAAATGCATAGTAACATCAACAGCACATTTGCAGTATTTTATAAATTATCATATAATTATATCATGTATGTGTCGATATAAAAACTATTTTGTGAAGTTAGTTTGTATTTTTCTATGAAAACGGTTTGTATTACAGGAAAATCAAAGATGAAGAAATTGAGTATAGCGACGTGTGACAAAATCTACACAGAATCAGATGTAATCGAAAGCAATGTTACGTTTGGAATGCTGAAAACAAATTTCAAATTGATAAAGGTAACGCCAATGGCAAACTTTCTCCGTTATAAGGTCAGGAAAACACACCTTTTTTGCAAGTTTAATTGAATAGCGCTCTTGATCAAATTTTTCGATTACCATAGAACACTGATATGTTGCCAAATTTTGGTAAAATGTTATGTATATTCGAATTAACGGAAAGCTTGATGAAATGTACCTCACAAATAAAGTTTAATCAAAAGAACAGTTCAGACTTAGAGACATGCGCATTGTTTGTTGATATTCATCTCGCCTTGTTTTTGTGTCGCCTCTACGGAGCAATGATGAGATATATGGATTACTTCTACGTCGTCTGTCTGTACGTCACAAAACTTGTCCGGACTACTCTTCATAAACTACTATTGCGATTTCATCCAAACTTTATAGGAATAATCAGTACCTAGTATAGTTGTGCATATCGTTGGCATTTTCCGGTTCAATGATTTTGTCATAGTCATGGCCCTTTTATAATTGTTATTTTCAAAATTTGTCCGGACTCCTCCTCTTAAACTACTAATGCAATGTAAATGAAACCATACATAATTAATCTGTAGCTCAAGTTATTGGGCATATTGCACTGGTTTTCCGGTTGAATGATTTTTAATCGTGTTATGGCCCTTGAATAAAAAAGGTATTTATGTGTGATGCCAGATAAACAGAAGCTTGTCCGGACTATTTCTCAAAAACTACTTGTGCAATTTCATTCAAACTTCACAGGAATGATCAGTATCAAATCTAGTTGTGTATGTAATAGGTTTCTAAAAGGTTCATTGAGTTATGGCCATGTAATTATTTCTATTTTTTCTAAAGTTTGTTCCGACTTACTCCTCTTTTACCACTAATGCAATTTCAATAAGCATTTACAGGATTTATTGGTAGGTGAAGCACATGCGCATATTACACGGGTTCTTCGCATTATTTGTATCATTATGAGTATTCTATAAACAGTATTATCTTTTTTTAAACTTTTTTGAATACCATTTGGCGCAGTTATGGCCCTTGAATAAAAAGGGTGTTAATTAAGATTGTCCGGACTACTCCTCTTAACCACATATGCAAATTCAATTAATCTTTACAAGATTTATTGATAAGGTCTATTACTTGTGCATTATAATCAAGTTTTGACTTTTCACTTGAAAGATCTTAAGTTATTGTCCTTGAATATTTCTTTTGTGTTGCCAGCTACACCGAATTTTGTCTGGATTTCTCCTCAGAAACTACTGGTGCATATTTATAAAAACGTTAGGGGACTGATCAAGGCCATGTCTTGTTGTACATCTCATCTACATTTTGCGGTTCATTGAGTTTTGTAAGAGTTTTGGCCTTTTAATGATTTTGATTTTGAAATTTGTCCGGACTTCGTCTGTTATACCACTAATGCATTTTCAATTAAACTTTACAGGATTGATTGATAGCTCAAAATTCTTGTATATATTACACATAATTTTAGGTTCAATGATATTTTGCTGAGTTATGGTTATCACGAGGCGACACATGTGATCACTGGTTGTTCTTGTTATTAACATCTAATCACTTCTGAACAATAACCTCATGACTTAAATTGATCTAAGTGTTTTATAAGAACAATCACTATTTATACCACTCATGAGTATTTTATAAACAATATTATCTTATTTTTATTTATTTGAATTCCATTTGCATGAATATTGAAAAGAGTCATGTATAAATTTATATTAAAGATCGATATATAAATATTTGTCTTACAGAAAGGAACCACGTGTCCAATGTCCACTTCTTCTACAGAGCGAAAATATTTCTGCGGCATTGTCCCAGGTTACAACATTTCTCGTACATTTTAAACCTTACATTACTGTTTATCTACTACATAATGTTCGTAGCTCACCTCGTGAATATATAGTTTACTTACCCGTTGTTGAGCTTTATCTTTATCTAATAAGAGAGTTATACTTACAAATTTAAATGCCATAGACTTGTCTGTTTCTGACATAAATTTCAATGGAAAAAGCTCGAAAGAACATGTTAGGATGGCATGTTGAATTTGTTATGCAATATTCATAGTCAATTTAACATACAATGAAAAAGAGATTGTAACATCATCTTATGTTAAAATTAATTCACAGTCGAGACACTTGATATGTTGAATGTATTCACAATTGCGTCAGTATGTTTAATAGACTTTGATTTGTATCATAGAATAAACTTTATACTACATGAACATTTGTCTGTTTTAGTTGCTGATGATTTAGTTGACGGGGCGGCACGTATGTTTTAATTTACTTGCCATCAATCATAAGATGTAGATGACTTGAAAATTATTGTATTTCTCTAATATGTCACATATTTAATGACTACAATTATATGTTTTCTTTCAATTAGTAAGTAGATATTGTTCGATATGTGTATTCCTTCAAACTCAAGGCATCAGACCTTCATAATCCGTGCTATTTTCCTTGACTTATAAGAGATGTATTTTTGCCATTTAAATTTTATTTCCATTAGTTTTTGGTATTGTTTTTCTTTAATCCCACCATTGAAAGGGAATTAAGTACCACCTGTATCATTTTTCTTATAAATATGAGTAATTTAAATGATTTATATTACAGAGTTGGTTTCGGGCTTCGACGTGTATTGGAACCTTAATTCAAAACGTAACGGTATGATTTTAACAAACCAGTTAAACAATTATTCAATGTTTAGTTATATACATCCCAGTTAAACAAAATATTGCAGGGTTAAATATACTCATATTTAAGTTCAGCATCAAAATATTCAAAAAACGTTTGTAAACCAAGGTAAAAATAGAAATTTAAACAATAACATTCTGTGTTGTTAATAAGCATTTTGATGCCATTTATTTAAGGTGTAAAATTAAAGAAAATTTACTGGGAATGGTATCAAATTGACTTGCGGCGTTCTATGCATGTGTCTAGAATTGAAATGGTTTTCGATGACAAAAACGAGGTGAGTGTATGTTTTTATTGTATATTTTAAAGCATGTGTTTAATTTATTGTTTTAAAAAACGTGTATTCGTTTGTAAATATGTATGTTTTATGTTGAAACTTGTACTATATTTTATTTCTAAAATGACGCTGGCTTCTTTAGTATAACTTGTAAATGAAAATAAGGATATTGATCACCTTGTATTATCTTATTGATCAGTTTGTACCTTGAAGAGCTTTAAACGTGCCATATTTTTTTGTGTTTGACCTTTAGCCACTTCGGCATTCTGTTAAACTTGATTGTTTTTATAGAAAAACATATATGATCGAACGTAAACGGAAACTTCAGAGATATTCCTGCTCAAGTCATCTCATTTTTCATGTGTTTCTCCATGGCATTTTCTAATCATAATTTATGTTTTGTCCAGTAGAGGTAGCATAAATTCTTCCGCAGTTTGCACTTGCTGTTGTCCTGTGGGATCGTCTCTGTTATCTGTAGCAGCTTGAATATTGTCAGCAGCTGAAATATTGTCATCAAGACTGGCCCGATCTAAATTAATAGCATGTGATTGTTGCCTGGCAGATGTAGATGGCACTTCATTTGTATTGGTTATTGTAGCACTAACATTGTTCTTAACTCTAGTTTTTGACTTGGTTGTACTGTTTTTTGCTGGAGGCGGCGGGCAGCATGAACAAGTGGCTTTTGTTGCCTTTCTTTTGCCAGGCTTCATCTGCAAAAAAAAACCACCAAATAATCATTAAAAACTGATATAAACTGAAAATTAAAGCCCCTAAATGCGAAAAAAAAGCTTGACTGCAGGCCCGCATGATAAATATTGAAGGCAAAGTATTATAAATAAGATGATTGCCGTACATAATGAAGAGCACTAACAAAGTGATCTGAATTTATAACTATGATTACCAAGAAACCAGAAGAAAAGTAGTTAGCATAAAGTAGTGGCGATAAATGAGAAAATGGTATAACGTGTAAACTAAGCAAAGCCTACACTATCCCAGAACGGACAATCACAAAGCAAGGCGTGTTAACTAAGCCAAGCATAAATAAATGCAGACGTAAGAGCAGCAGAGCGTTTTAACTAAGCCCTGCACCCAATAAAATGTCTGTGAAAAAACATTAAAGGCAGAGCGTGTAAACTAAGCAATGCCAAGCGAGCAACAGAGCGTTTTAATTAAGCCCTCCCTGCACCCGGTAAAATGTATGTGAAAACACAGAAAAGGCAGAGCGTGTAAACTAAGAAATGCCAAGCGAGCAACAGAGCGTTTTAACTAAGCCCTGCACCCGGTAAATTGTATGTGAAATCACATAAAAGGCAGAGCGTATAAACTAAGCAATGCCAAGTGACTGCACTTAAAATTGAACAAAAAAGGCAAGGCGTGTCAACTAAGCCATGCAACTGTAATACAAATACTGCTAAGCAGAACTGCGACGCAACTAGTCAAAATGTGAAGTAAAAAGAAAAGCCAGATGTATAAAGTATAAAAAATAAAATTATAGCAAGGTATCCCAAGGCTTAGAATAGATCAATGAAATATAAATAAAACCATGATAACCAAATTATGCGATAAATATTGTTGAAGGTGGTTATATTTTGAAATCTTAGCCATGTGTATGTGGTATAGGCTGTCAAGATAAGATCTTTAAAATCTCATTGAAGGTTTAAAAAATTCTCTTACAATAATTAATATGCGAATAAGAATTTTTAAATATAAGCTGGCATATAAAATAAACTTTTATATGATATGAAATGTGTACGCATCTTAACAAATGGATTTCTTCCAGGCGGCGACAATAGCTGCTCGTATATTGCCTATAAAACGGAGTTGACCTGTATGGGATAGGTGGCAACCATCTGCAGCAAAGTTTCTCGCTTTACATTCTGTGGACCAGAAACCCTTTAGCTTCCATAAATAAGATCTTCTATGGTCAGTACTGTTCAACCTGTCTGTTAATAGCATATTGAGATTGTCCACTCTTTCATTGAACCATGCTGAATCGACTTGATAACGAGATTGTCCCATTGAATCTAACCTATGTAAAGTCTGAAACACTATGACTTTTTCAACTCCAATAACGAAAAGTAACGTGTCCACTAAATCACAAATGTGTGTTGTAACACTTTCTGGAGATTCCTTAGGGTTAAAAATATCGTTGGTTCCGATAACAAGAACTAATATATTTGGCTGAAAATCAACAACTGCATCTAAATGATCCCGTACTGACCGCACAGTTGCACCTGGGAAACCTGAATATTGTATCAGGGGACACCCATCCAAATGAAGATGAAAGTTGTGTAATTTTGAGTCCACAATAAATCGTTTCAAACGCCGTACGAAAGAGTGACCGAAAATTTGTATCTTCTGCGAACTGGGTGCCGTCATGTTGAACCTCGTTGGAAGTCACGTTCGAAGTCTCATTTACGAGAATTACATAATCCAACTAAAATTAATTCACAATGCTAGTGACTGCCACCTTTGCGCCCATTTTAAAGTTATAAAACGGGGTCGCCGCCCAATAATATTTAGTCCTGAATATCAGGAAAGTTAATGAGTAACATAAGACGTAATGGATAACCTTTAATGTATCCAAAACTTCTGTTTTTTCCAAAATTATAAGACAAATTTTAGCGAGCGTTTCACGAACGCAAAGTAAACAAAGACTAATGGCTTGTTAATTTTGATTGGTTGATCAGACCACGTGATAAAACCTGGTTTGTTGATTGGCTAAAATAAATTCCCAAAAAAGTCTGTTCCTTAAGTCGTACTAAATTCCGTAAAACAATATAGAATGAATGCACAAAGACATACAAAACTTTTTGTCACCATAAACTACTATATGTTTTATATCGTCCTTAGCCGGAAATACGTTTAAGTGTTCTACAAGGGACAAAGTCTCCTTAAATATTTTTTTGTGTTGATAAAAACCACTGAAATTTATCCCTTGGATATTCTTATAAAACATAACATAAAAAATGCTGATGAAGTTCTAGGTAATTTAGCATAGTTATATGTTAGATAATATTTTTCCTAGAACTATTTGTTATCTGCTAAATAGATAAATGGAGAATATTTGTTTGTTTCTGTGTAAGATGAAATTTTGAAGTAAGACGAAGTTCACAAGATGAAATAAAATAACATCTTACACGACAACAAACAAATTTTCTTTTCATTTTATGCTTAAAAAAATAAAACGAAATTTCATTGATATTTATTTTGATATTAAAATCTGATTTCCCCACTGGTAGCATCTATTATGTACATGTATCAGTCGAATTTCGCATGAAATACACGTCAGGAAGTTTTGGGCAGAAAAATAAGTTCGACAATCAACGTTAAATGGCGGTTATATTATTCATTTTATTAACAAAATATGAATGATCGCTTGTTTTTATAATAAAAACAAGCACTTATGGAAGGATAAAAAGCCAACCATCCATCAATATTTCTGTTACTTATTGCGAATTTATTTTAGACCTGGCTTCGTTAAATGTAAGCGGCCGCCATTTTTTAAAGTTGTATTTCACGGGGGGAAATAATTGTGTTTGATTCAGAGGGATATCATTTGGATTTGTTAGTCATACACCTTTTTAAAGTAAGAAAATGTATTTGAGGATTGTAACAGAAAATAAGTAAGTGTTGACAGAAATGTAAACATTCCTAAAGCGGTTTTGAAATTGGAAAACTTGGAAAGTTGAAAGGCTGCCTAACGAACGCTGGGTTGTTTACTTATTCTTTGGGCTGATGACTATCACTGCTTTTCAAGTTTTCATAAAACATACGGCAGTAATTGCTCATAGGATACTAAAATATGACCAAATGTCATTAACAGCAGTTTTGCATGTGAATGTATTTTTCAGACTGTATAAATGAAACAAAAAATAAGAGATGATATTTTGATATTGGTAATTTGAATGAATAGAAGTAAATTTTCTTCTTTTTATTACTTTTGACAATTAGGTTCAGCTTTGCTTTTCTTTGAACAGCCTGACATTATCAGAATTGTCAGCAAAAATAAAATTGGTGTACCACATCTTCAGAAAGTGTGAAATTATATTTTGATAATTTCCACTGTGAAAGTATCAAATATAATTTTCACGGATAAATCAGTAATCAACTGAAAATCATAAAATAAATCATTGTATTATACTCTTCCATGGTTTGTTGTTATGCCTGACACCAAATACTATTTTTACTCTATAACAGACTTTTTATTATGGATCAATGCACTTTAACTTTAAGAGTCAAATGAATTGAAGCTTACTTATCGATAAATTTGCTCATAATACCAGCTGAATGGTCATGCTCATAAAACATAATTTTTGTTGTGAAACTAGCAGTAGCAGATTAAATGTATCTTTAATGAGAATCTTAAGAAAAGTTAAATTGTTTTTATCCAATTTAATAAGTAACCAGTGCAAAAAATTTACGGTGTCGTTGAAAATTTCATTTCTTTTTTATTTAGATTTTATTCCGTTATACATTCGTATACGACGAACTTGTTTTATTGTGCGTATATATTCTCAAGTCAAACGTTTTTATCACATAAATTATGTATAAGATACATTTAATGCACATGTTGTATGATCCCAAAAGTGGACAATGAACATGTGAGATAAATATCACCTGAGAAAGATAACGAAAATTTAGGTTGGTTGTGCCCTTACAATCTCATCCATTCTGATTACATTACATTTACATGAGAAAATTATGTATTTTATGATCACAAGTGTATATTGTACCTAAACATAAAATCACTTTTTGTCATATCCTGTATTATGAAGCAAACTAAGTATTTTTAACATTTATTTTACAGCAAAAATTCCGACAATGCTGGCATAGCGAGATGAATTGGGGATTTCTTTATGGTGAAGCACTGAAGTGCATTTATACATACAAGAATGATCACTTGTTCTTAAGGTGCTGTATAGACCTACTGTAGGAAAAAAAATCACAGCTAATGCGGGGGTACAAACAAACTTTTAAAGTTACAACTTTAAATTTAGCGCAACTAGACCTTAAAACCGTACCGTAATTTGTTTTTCGCTTATAATCGATATATAGTGAGAACTAAGTAAATGTAGTTTTCACCAATTTTTAATTGTAAAAGTTAGTTTGTACCACGGAATTAGAAGTGAAAACCCCCTTGTTTACCGAGTATCTCAATTATTACTTTAATTAAAGGCAGATTAATTTTTACAAATAAACACAGTTTTCACTCTCTAATGAAAGGGTAAACATGTGTTTTGTAATTTAATCTATTTTTATTATTAATCTATTAATATCAGGTTAAGAGTGCGTTGTATACTGCATGCAGGCTTTATAATGATGGCAAAGTAAAGTCACTTTTCGGTTTTAGCAAGTCGGTTGAAAAGACTTTCTTAATAGAAATAGTTTCATCTATATGTGAGGCTTTATCTATTGTAGCCCAACCCTTAAAAATAAATTAAAAAATATAAATAGAAATAAAAAATGTGCGATTTTGAATTATTAGTATACTTTTAATGATAACAATCTTATTAAACGATAAAAATCAATGTTTGGGAATGCTGTCATTTAGGTAAAATAGCGCCATTGAAGTAATACTACCTTATAGGCAATCTAAACAAGGAAGTTGATTTTTTAATCTATTTATCTATATTTTTTCTCTCTTTTTTAGATTTCTCTTTTACATTTTAGAAAAAGAGTTTTCATTTTTACTTACACAAGTTGTAACCGCATATAATCCCTCTTCACGTAAAACAATACAACATTAACCCTTTCCCTCATAATAATATTGTGAAAAATGGGCGTTTTCACTGAAAAGCCTCCTGTTGCAAGGTCAAACTGCTATGAAACTATGAAAAATGCTTCAATACTAATCAAACTTGGCACAAATGTTGAATGGACCATTGCCTTTGTCACAACAGTCTCAGTCTTAAAATTTCCTGTTACCATGGCAACAAGGGGACATCTCTCAAAATTGCAAAAAATCACTATTTTGCCTCGATTTTTTCCATCAAAATTTATTTCAAAGTGCTGTAACTTCTCATGGGATTGAGATAGAGACAAAGGCTTTCCAGCGTTGGTTACACGTAACCTTATGATCAACCTGGGGTCAAAATTTTCTTGGCGATATGGGGGACTCCGCCCCCTATCAATCCCCAAAACAGAAGAGGGCACATCCCACTTCTAGCAACCCTTTGATGTATCTTTTGGATTTGTGGGCGGCTCCGAAAAGTGCTCACTCTTTTTAGCAACATTTGTATAACGAAAACATGTGTTTTGGGCCCAAAGAGGACATTTTCACTATTTCAGACCTAATAAAGGGAATGGGGGTCGAAAGTGCGTTGTTTCGCGTATATATGGGGTAAAGGGTTAAGGGAAAATATTATACTTCTTTTTCAGACATGTTCGTGCTCGTTACATCGCCTTGGATTTTGAAGTCTTGACTTCATCATTGTCAGCATCGAAATCGCAACTGATGAGTCAAGCATCATTTAAGATCTATACAGTGGATCCGGAATCCAGTAAGCTGTTCTTCATTATATTATGATGTACATGTATTGGATAATATAGTTCTTAAATTAAAGGCAAATTTACCCTCTAAAATAAATAGAAAGAATAAACATGTGTTAAGTAATTCATGAATAAATTATTTATAGCATGTTGGGTCCTTATCACCTGAAGAAAGTACAATTTGATATGAAATTATTCGTTATAAATGTAGCACAATGTAAACAATACGATATTTTGACTTCTATACAAACTACCAAATCACTATAACTGAACTTATTGTTGAAATGTATCAGAAGCAAACGATATTATAGCTTAATAGCCCATGATAAAACGTTTGGAATTAACTATAACAGGACACTAAAGTCGAACCCATTTTGAGAATTGAAATTACAAGCATTTCTTTGATTAATTTGGCCTTTTAAATGAAATGTGCTGTGCTTCGTCTAATAATCGAATATCATGTTGTAAATCGTTCATTTTTAAAATTTCATATTAGTTATATTTAATTCAACAATATCTTTTTGATGCATAAATAACTTCATATTTGCTTTACCATGACCTACAGAGTGTGCCTGTAAAATATCGTACATTATGCATAGTTTGTACTTTTATTGTATAGAAATCACATCTTCAAAAACACCAACATACAGCAAGATCCATAGAGGACGCAGTAAGAATAGTATATAGTTTTTGATACTCCGTTAATTGGCTGTTTTTTTCAATTCCAATATACTACATCAGTTGTTTCACTTTCTCTTTGACATACAATTTCATCAAGTCAACTGCTATATGTAAAAGCTTTAGGTTGTCATTCTTTATAGAGTTGTTAAAACTTAATGTTTGTCAGTATCAAATGCTGAATTCACTCTAAATCTTATTTAGAAAATGGTTGTTGGTTTTGTCTAGGAAACAATCATATTGATTCGTTATATTATTAACTTAATTTTATTGCACAAACCACGGCGAGAGTGTAGTAAATCCATCAAATACAAACGATAATTGTCGCCGTTCCTCGACATACACAATTAAATTGACCATTTCAACCAGTTCACCGTCTGCTCTAAGCAAGACAAGTAGTATAAAGAATTAATTGCTACATGATAACAAAATGGACCACAAAATACCCTAAAAAGGGGCACCTATGGGGCATGCTTTCTGCCATGATTTTTTCCCCTCTTATATTAAATTGACCATTTCAACCCGTTCACCGCCTGCTCTAAGCAAGCCAAGTAGTATCGAGAATTAATTGCTACATGATAACAAAATGGACGACAAAATACCCTAAAAAGGGGCACCTATAGGGCATGCTTTCCGCCATGATTTTCCCCCTCTTATATACTATCCTGTGCGAAGACCTAAACCAGTGTGTAGACTCCTGAGGGGGTAAACAGAATTCGAAGTTTTTCTCTTAAAGAAATTATTGCTCAGTAATCTATTTGATGAAAAAAATTATCGAATAGCTGGCTAAACGCAAACGTATTTTATAGTTAAAAAGGTGGATTAAATTTACACTTAAAGTGGTAGATATGATAAAATAACAAAACAGTGTTACCTTTTTACAGTGGATGGAGAATTATGTAATGAAGATCTTGGAATGAGTGATGGGAGTATTCAAAATAATCAAATATTTGTCTCATCAAGGTCAGAACGTTATCAACCTTTCAATTTAAGACCTTCCTCAGATGGTTGGTGCAATGATAAAGTGAAGGATGCATATCCCTGGATTATGGTTTGAAAATCTAAATTCCATCATATCACTCACACTTTCTTGATATATGTTCAGTGTCATTTCTAAAAGAAATATTTTGGAAATCAAAAGCCATGTTTATAAAAATATGTTATACTTGCTAATATCATAAAGTTGTTGTAGAATGTCATTTTTAAGACAAACAGTATTTTTAACCAAAGATAAACAAATAAAAGATGCAACTTTTCATTGTCTACATGTACAATGATCTACGTTTTGTTTAACAGCTTTTTAGTTAAACGGTATCATTAAACTATACGTTTAAATATTTTAACATGTGCTCAGTAATTTAAATGAACAGATAATTTTAAGTGTATTTGTGATTTTAGGTTGATTTAATAGTAGTAACGAAAATTGAAGGGGTTACAATATATGCTTCAAATGGAGCAAATATTCATTCAAGAGGAAGCTGGGACTCATTCTATCTTCTGTATGGGAATCAGACAAATAACTTAAACATTTATAGCAAAAAGGTAATGTATTAGATTATTATGAAATGTTTGACATTTATGTCAAACAATCACATGCATATCTTGAGTTATGGAAACAGTCTAACCATCTTACCAAATTTGACCATCTACTATAGATATCTTATTATATCAATTGCATCGAATTGATATGCAGCATCTACCATTTTTGTAAAGTGTATTGGATAAAAATATTTTTTTGTTATGAAAATACTTAAATTTACGCATTAATCACGGCGTTCATATATTTAGAAAATGTGACATATCCCTTCTTTTTCATTAAATAGACATATTGTGTTCTTATCATAAATATTATTTGCGCAAAGTTGATACAACAGAAGACAATTATGATGAAAGGCCATTAATAAGTAATGCATTGATGAATGTGATTCAGGATTACCTACATTAACTACGTCATGCCACTGTTTCGTTTTTGTTCATGCTTGCCGCATAAACTCAAAGTAACCCAGACCTATCTACGAAGAATGTTCATATATTAATGCCTCTAGAACGTTTTAATTTTTTTTTGCGAAAACCACAAGAAAATGAAGGTTATTTCGTAAATATACATGCCAGGTATACATCGATATCACAATGAATTGCATTAAAATCCGTTTACTTCAGCTATTTTTATAGCTCGTTGTCGATTGACTACTCGTATAGTACAATACAAAATGGTTAGTAAAAGATCAAAGTTTGCCATTTAAACAGGTCTTAATTTAAAAAATCGTTGCCTCCTTGGCATAGGGTGAAATCCGCTCTGTATGTGGACAAAATTAAGCATTTTTTATCGTTGGTTTAATGAACACAAATGTGCGTAAATTTCGACAGAACATTCACCCAATGACTGTATTCCCCCAAGCAACGTTTGTTAAGATGTTTGCTCAAGTCAAAGAAATAGTAAACAACGTTGTAAGATACACCGCAAGGCAAATTGTATGGTTGAAATCGCAATAGTAGAAGCTCATACCATTCTCAAATGTGATTTAAAATTATGTTTTTTAATAAGAAAGATCTGTGATAAATGAATTTGCTGAAAGATGAGCAGAAAAAAGACTCGCGTACAATGCAGTAAGATGTTGCTTAAACAGTTTCCAAATTTCAATGCACGGTCTTTTGAAAATGCGAACACTGTTGACAAACATGTGTTCTTTTTGATAAGATAAAACGAAAGAAAAACACAAGACTTTGACGATAAAGTCTGTCAAAGTACTAGGCATTGGAAATAGGTTATCAGTATAAAGAAGGTAATGTATGCCATTTTCTTTACAACTCATGATCCTTCAATCAAGCTGATGTTCCAACAGGCAAATCTGTTAAATCGAAATTTTTCAAGATTTGCAAACTTAACAAATGATTTCGAAAACGAAGACGCGCGACAGGTTTGGCTAGTGTCAAATTGCTGCATTGGAACGCGGCATCGGATAAGGCATTTAAAGTGCAATACTTTCTGAAACAAACAAATGTAGTTATTATTCCCCCCATTAACTGTATTCACCTGACCATGATTTCTTTTCCGTCTCCAAGGCTAAAACAAAACCTTTTCGGTGTTCATTGTTCAGTGCAAACACCTCGGTTATGCAAGTTTTCTGTGTCTTTGTTGCCGAGGCGCTACACTTTCTTCTAACGACTAGGACACTGGGACCATGACATGACAGATCAAATGAACTTTCAACTGTAGCAAATTGTATTCTTTTATCATAGTTAATTTAATGATTTCATCTTACTGATCAACATATGTGCATCAAATAAAACCATTTTAATAACAAAAGATTAGTTAAGAGAAAAGGTGAATATTCGATTTACAATTTTACGTCATACTGCTTAAATTATGGTATTAGTATTTTGAGAATATAGGGATAATATAGGTATATTTCTACACCTGTGACATCTTCATATTAAACCTACATGTAAGAAGACTATGAAAATGCCGTCAAAGATTGAATCTTGAGTCTGAATCTTTGTACATGTACTAGAGGTGAATCCGTTGAGAGAACAAAATGAAAAATTAACGAAACCTATTAAGAGTCAAGTTTTATGTGCTAAGATGCATTCATTTTTAAACATTTCTCGCATAAAAAACAGCACTGATGATTGTCTTTAAGTATTTTGTCAAAACAAGTATTTTATAATATTTCTGATGGACAATCTAATTACGTGCATATGTTTCAATATGTCTAAGTATGTATTACTGCTTCGCATTTTATGCTTTATTTTATAGTTGAAAACTGATTTTGACCAATCAACGTCTCGCAAGAATAGATCATTTTTGCTTCAAAACTCAGTTACTGCACGTTTAATCAAGTTGGAATTAAATGAAAGTGACGAGGCGGAAGAAATATGTCTTCAATTTGAAATTCATGGGTGTAAACTTTCAGGTATTCATATTTCTTTTCATATATCTTTTCTTATATTTCTCAAAATCAACGGTTAACACATAATAAGTAGACCGGAAATGTACACAGTACTCTTTTCCCAATTCGTTCGACTCACATTTAGTACAATTGTTATGATACTGAATAAAGCTGTTCAGCAAGTGCTGCATTGAGATATTTATTTAGGACGTACGAAAATTTGGTTGGTATATTCGAGTTAATATAAAAAAGGTAATAGGACTGTATATCTAAGAAGTGAATATGATATTAACATAACCCAATCAAAATAAAACATTTTCAAAACCTTATCAAATAAACAAACATAAAAAACAACAACAAAAAACAACAATACAAAAAACAAAAAAAAAAACAAAAAAAAAAAACTAATAGATTGGCCGTTCTGCTCTTAAAATAAGCTTCATTCGCTTCACAAACAGTTCTATTTTAATATTACAGGAATACCAATCTCGCCGGAATGTGTCCACAAAATAAAAACACATGTCAGTGATACACACTACGACGAAATCTCGGGGGACGGTGCAGATTTCACTTTATCAAGTGATTATTTGTCTATTAACTATTTCAACGAATATAAAGATGATACGACCATAGATCACTCAGCAGATTATGACGACAATGTCAAAAATTTCTCGCCACAGATTGAACCAAACAAGGACTCAATACAGATTGACATTAAACATTTAACAGCTAAAACGTGTACGATAGGTGAGATATTTTCCAACAAAAAATGGGATAAAAATAGAGATACTTAACTAAAAAATAAACAGCGCCTTGACATTTTTATGTCATTTGAATTCTAGACATAGCGTATACCTTATGTTAAATATTACACATTGTGAAAGCAATAAACACCAGTTTGAGCAACTGTTTTTACTTTTTAATGCATGTATCGGATGTCTTGCAGCTTTAAACGTGTTGTTCAGCTTTTAAGTGTTGCTCTATTTGTGTCGTGTCTTTAATAGCTTGGAATAGAAATAGTCAAGTAATTGCTTGTGCACTGAGAGATATTCAACCTTTCATTACAACTCGTTTTTAGACACAAATCAACTGAGTCTGCATTCATTATTGATAATTTGTTTCATTGCTCTCGATTACTTTTCAGTTTTCCGGAGTTTTCATCATTTTAGATTCCTTCATTCTGTGTTTGATATTCCGTTTCATATAGAACAATTAATTGTAATCAGATCCTAACTTGATATTTATCTTGAATTCTTGATTTTACTTCAAAATACGTTGATTCATTTAGCACGAAACTTTACACACACTGCTAAGTATTAGGTAGGAAATGTATAAGACTCAATACACAACCAACCTGAACAGAGACCGTATAAAAATTAAATTATATTTAACATATAGTATGTCTTCGGCTGATTAACTGGTAGTTCCAGTCCCTATATTAATCACTTGAAACATTTTATTTATTTACTATAGAAATAATAAACAATAGGAAAAGAAAAGCATAACAAGTAACCTAATATTTGATAATATATGTTTCCTTCAGATGCTGTTGACCTGTTTCCAAGTTTTATAGAGGGTAATACAACGATAATTACGAACGCATTATATGTTCAAAAGGCTTCAGTAATAATGTCTATAGGCTATCCATATCTAACAGGAAGTGACTACTGTTATTCATGGATAATAGATTTTAATCATCAGCACTATGTGAAATTAATCTTCACAAACATCACGCTGAACCAGTTGAACCAAATGGTAAGACTTATACACTTTGTGGACATTTATAGGGTTCTTTTGAGCAAATTGATTGCACGAAGCTTTGCAAATTTGATAAAATTTTAAAATCTGTAAGTATTGACCAAAGTTTACAATAACAGTTGAAATTTAACGACTTTTAAGTTTGTGAGAACTATCTATCACAAATACTTTCCGAAGTGTGACGAACTCAGAGCGTTATCAGAAAGCGTATTGTTTTGTGAACATTCATTAGAAGCGTAAATACATGTATGTGACCTTACACAAATCTTTTTTAAAATATTTAGGAATATTTACGAAGGTGCACGAAATATTCTCTGGTACTTTCGACTGTTTTACTATAACTGAGAAAGGGATGTAGGTCTGAAGAATGTAATTGCTTTATTCTATCTACAGGAAATATAATGCATTAAAGATTCTGAAGTGAACAGCTATATGATTTTTTTGCCGTATAGTAAATATACTGAGAGAAAAAAGTTTAGCAAGTTCGGAAATATTTCACTGGTTTATTGAAACTATATCAATTTGACTTAAACCAAGTACATAATTGAATAAAGCATTTAGTTTTCAATTAGTTTGTAACAATAAATTGTCAAAACCCTGTTGCCTTACCTCACTGTACTGCCTGAAAGACGTTAGGGGTAAGGCGTCAAAATTCACAAGGAGTTCAGTATCAAGTGTGCCTTGCCGCGCGAAGCCTATTTCTCACGGTTCTGAGGCACACCCTTGTCCCAGTAGTATTCATGAGATCTCGGGCTATCTTCCCACTGGACATAAACCGGTTATGTCGAGAAAGCGTCGTGATGTGACGGTCTTCGCGTGGCGTTGTTTTCCGTGGTCTGCCTGATCTGGGTCTGTCGTTGACTCGTCCTGTTTGCCTCAGGCGGTTTCTAAGGCGACTAATTGTAGACTCATGGCGATGGAAATGCCGAGCGACAGAATAGAGAATGATTTTAAATAGTTGAAGTAATTTTTAGTAAATTAGTGTATAATGTTATGTTATTAAGCTATCCAAAGACATTTACAATTCTAATGCTAAATACAGTTTAATTATATATATTAAATTTGCA
>NW_026859751.1:0-46097 GCF_026571515.1 Ruditapes philippinarum
AATTTTTAAAAATTTTTAAATAAATTTTTAGGTATCTTTTCAAAAAATCACTATTGGAATTTAAAAAAGAGGTTTTTTTTAAAAATACGTGATTTTCGGGAAAATATTTTATGGTAAAAAAAGCCTTTCTAAAAAAAATTCAATTTTTAAATATAATTACAAAAATAAATTTATATTAAAAACCCCAAAAAAATATTCTTTAAAAACAAATTTTGGAAAAATTTTAAATTTTCAAATTTAAAAAATTTTTGAAAAAAGGGAAATTGTTTTTTACATAAAAAAAAATTTATTTTATAAAAATTATTATTTAATAAAATTAAATTTATTTTTAAAAGGGTAATATATTTTTTTACAATTTGAAAATTGGTTGTTTTATAATTTTTAGAAGTTATTTTGAAAAAATAGGGCTTTTTTGTAAAAGAAAAAAAAAATTTTTTAAAATATAAAAAATAATGAAATAGTACTTAATATAAAAAAGTGAAAATATTAAATAAAAATAAAAAGGAGTAGAAAAGCTCTATTTCAATTATCAAAATAAATTGAGTTCCCCTGACGCTTGTATTTTGAAATAAAAATGATTTCAGTGAGCTTTATGAACATGAGCGGGACATTTTTTCCCGGGATGGTTTCGCTAATTTTATAAAGGTCATAAAACAAATAACTTGGAAACACACGTTTTTTTTTTAAAGATAATTCCACATACCTAAAGAAAATATATTTATTAGTGATTATTATTCAATGAATCTTTAAACGTTTGGGGTTAAAAAACCATATCACTGGATGATAATTTGCACTAACTATCAATTTTCAGTTTAAAATTCTAAGTAGATTTCTTTAATTTTGTTACATGTTTCTACCCCGATAGTTTTATGCTCCATTTGAATCATGTTAAAAAGTTTTTATATTTACTTTATTATGTGTAATTTTAAAATTTGCAAAAAACTCAAATAGATTTAACTATTAAACATATCAAGTTTTAGAATGTATAAATAAAACCAAAATGTTCAATGAATCTATTTTTTCTTTTGAACGGATTGATTTGTTTTTAAATAGTTCATCAACAACAACGAAAACAAAAATATGATCTTAATATTGACGTCTAATAAAACAAATGTATTTTATAACAGACAATTTGTGATTGTAAGGAGGCGCAAGATAGACTTTTAATATCGTACAAGATGATGCTAGACTTATATATGGATTAAAGCTAAAAAAGAAAAACAATGGTACAGTTGTAAGATCAAATAACTGGGAAAAAGATTTGCAGAATTAAATTTAAACAGGTGCTTTATTTTGATTTCAAAAATAATTTTTTAATATATTACCAATAAATTTTCAAATGCAGCGACAAACAGACACTGTCATATTAAATTACATTTAGTTTAATTTTTTCAGAAGCCCATAAAAACTAGAACAATTTGACTTGCTAACAAGTGGACCCCTTTTTTTTTATTTAAAATTGATTGGTCTTAAAAACACAAAAATTTTCATTACTACTTCAAATTTGAAAAAAAACAGTAGAAATAATTTTAATGAGTAAAAAAATTTTTTGGAAACAAAAGGGGAACGTTCTAAGTAAATAATCAACGTGAAAGTTGTTATTGTGAATAAATTTATAATATTACAAAACCCCGCGTAATAGCCACCCCTTGTATTCGAATAAAATTTTTTCTTTTCCCAAAAATTACAATTTAATTTACATTGAATAATTATACCTTCCATAAAGTTTGTTTCTATTTCAAAGCAGGGCGATTTTTCATTACACACATTCGCGCCAAAAAAATAATCGTAAGGGGCACCGCGTAAATATTTTGCATGCAAATTTTTTGATGATGATAATAATTGATTTATTTTTATTTTCAGATGAAGACACAATCATAACAGAATAACAAGAATTCTGAAATGTCTGGGTGAACTAGGATTTGAACATTTGAAAAAAACTTTATTAAGTTCTTATTTTAAGTTGAAATATAGAGACGAAAACTCTCGTGAACTTGCAGGAAAGTTTGCTTCAATTATGGATTGCAATTTTGAGAAAGACCCAAGTGAGAGAGCGGAAATGAAGCGTCTTTTCGACCACGCGCTTCACTAAAATATGTCTGATTCTTTGACATAGTGAAAATGTTTTGTTTTTTTTAGGAATGTGTTCTTTATTCTTATAAAATGTAAGTAAATTCTTAACATTTGGTACTTGTTATTTTAATGTCCTTAAATTTATTCTGATGAACTAACCATTAACACTTTGTTTATTGTCGACATCTAGTTTGTTTTGAACACTTTGTTAGAAATGGAAACAAAAATGATATATCGATTTAGGTGTAAAATGCACAATATAAAATATGAAATATTAATTAGATTCGATGATACTTGAAACTATACTAAAGTAAAGATTATTGATATAAATTATAACCCAGCAAACACATGACGTTAAAATATAACGTCGGATATAATGTAGATTTTTGGTAACGACGTCGGCGACCAAAATACGACGTAAATCTGAACGTTTAAAATACCGATGATCTATATAGACGTTTCTTTTTGACGTCGTATCTAAGATCAGGTTAGGCGGATGTCCTGATGGTAGGTAAAAAAATAACAAAAATAATCCTTATGTTCGCTGATTGTAATCATTTAACTTTTTTTCAAATGTTATTTGGTTACAAATGAAGTGTTCTTATATCTAAATGTACAGACCAAGATCGCGGCGCTGCAACCTAATAAAACATATAGGTGGCCGCTGTATATACGCAAGTTACATGTACAGATATTGTTATAGCAATCTATTAATAGCCACAGATCTGTTTACAAGTTCCATCATTTAACGTTGTAATATTATCATTTTTTGGTACATTATATGTATCAAAATTACGAGTTTTTAAATAGTGCTTTTAACATTTAATCAAAGTGACAGAAAAGGGAAAGAAACATAATTAACCTTTAAATTCGAATCTAAAGTCACGTGGATGGAAATTCAAATTCGTAGGCGTTACGTTTTGGCTGTCGGTCAGGAATCGGGATGCATTGATAAGTGAATATTACAGATTTTCTTGAACAAAAAGGTCAGTTCAATTTATTTAGATTTATTTCTACTTTGTATTTGATAAATAATTGCATGATTGCAAGCACTCTTAAATTTAATTGTCATTATTTGAACAGCTGAAGTAAAATGTCACACAAATTCGCGATAATGTCTAATAATAAATCTTGTTTAAAATTGACATGTTTTTAACTCTGCTTGTGAAGAGTTTATAATATGCTGTTTCAGTACTACAAAGAGAATGCTTAGTTTTCATATTTTTCTGTGATGTTTTTGTCAGTTAAAATCTGAGAATTGAGAATGAATTTGTACGATTTCGAGCATTTCGGACCCAAGACGTTTTGGTCCCAAATAACCCAAAACGTTCCGGTCCCAAATAACGCAAGACGTTTTGGTTCCAGACATTTCGGCATTAATCTTTTAATTTAAAACTATGAAATATTTAAGACTTGGCGTAACTGTTCTATTTCAAACGTAGAATATATACATAAGTTAGAATATAATTTTCTTTTCAGGTAGTTAAAAGTGTTGGACATACTCTCAAAGGTCGAAGGGACGGAAACACGTGAATATGTAAAAAGAAACATATGAAAGTAAGATTTTTGTAAATTCTATTACATACTTTAATCCATACTAAACTGGAGTTTAAAAGCAGCTTTTTAAATGTTCAGTATTTATGTTTACTTTTTAATTTTTGTTAAAGCTCTCTTATAAAAAGTTGGCAAAATTGTTCATTAAGTTAAGATAACCATGAAAACATTTTTGCTTGTTATTTTTACATGTTTATAAATTTCTTTTTTTTCAGTGAAAATGATGTCACACACGCTATTGGCGTTACAAACGCTACATATCCTCCGGACAGACGAGGGTGCTGAAAGAAGGTCATATCTTAAAGCATCACACCTCAAAATTCGTGCTAATTCTCATGGATATCTAAAAGTATAACTTTGTGAAGTACTAAAAGGCAGCAATTTATAACATTACTGACAATTATCAAAGGAGGTCAAAATATGCAAAATGGCACTAAATGTTTGAGAAATGCTGTAGAAATATAGTTAAAGTACTGAAAATCTGTCATAAATTGCTTGAAACATTATTGTCGGAATCTTTTAACTTTTCTTAAAATTATAATATTTTCATTGTTTTATTTGATAAGGCAAACTTTGATAGAAATGTGCATACATTGTTTTGTTCTTTAATATTTGTACATGTTTTCTTAGTTTCATTTATGTCATTGTTTTTGTAATACTTTTTGTTTTGTAATTAACTTATTTTATGTTTTATTTTGTTTAATTTATGAAAAATTTTTAACCTTGCAGGATTTACTAAAATTGTATGTATCAGCTTAAAATTGCAACTTTTATCTTAAATTAAAAAAGCATGAAACATATTTTTGCTTTTAGTTTTCTGTTATACATTTCATTTGAGGGAAAGTTACTTAATAGAATGAGTAACATTAAATTAGATCAAATCAGGATTAGCCAGAAACTATTTATGACGTGGTGAAACAAAAAGGATTAGGGGAATGATAAGATGAAGGTCAGAAAATGATCAGATTTAGGGCAGAAAATGGTTAATATTAAGGTCGGAAAATGGTCAGATTGAGGTCGGAAAATGGTTAGGAACTGGTTAGATTTAGGTCGGAAAATGGTCAGATTGAGGTCGGAAAATGGTTAGATAATGGTCCGATTTTGGTCAGAAAAAGGTTAAATAATGGTTAGATTCTGACGTCTACCTGACGTCAGATTATTACGTCAAAAAAACTTTCAAATCCAACCGTTTTTCCGACCGTCATCCGACGTCAGAACCTGACTTAAATCTGACGTCAGTATGACGTCTTGTGTTTGCTGGGAAATAGTTTAGTCAATGTTTACTTGGGTCACACTTGCATTAAAACTCATGTCTATTTGAATGGAATCGTGTAAAGTATCATTGTATTGCCCAGACCTTGGAAATTAAATCTTAATAGTTTTATTTCGTCTCGTTTGATATTTTGTCAATAAACGCACGATTTAGACCAAATGTTCTGTCATTTGTGTCTTTATACAATTAAACGTGACAAGAGCTTAAGTAAAATTTTGAAATGAATTTATGAATAAATGCGTCATGTCAGAGATTAAGGTTTTATTGACAGCCTTAAGAATTTTTCACAATAAAATAATTAATTAATCAAGAAATTATGTATGATCCTTTCTCTCTAAAAGCAGACATATCCGACCGGTCGATCCACCCATCCGGATTTCTTGGATAAATAATCGGTAACTTTTAATTTCGCCTCTAGGAACCACACTCATTTTCTTTATTTTACAACCCAGTTGATCATACGAGAATTTAAGATAATCATGACAATTAAGATACATATTAATGGGTAAACTTATGGTAGAATGTAAATCTAAGTTCAATTGTAGAATTAAAATTTTATTAAACATTCCATTTCATAGAATTAGCCATGATAGATATAACATTATTTTAATTATTATTATTATTATTATTATTATTATTATTATTATTATTATTATTATTATTATTATTATTCAACACTAGTCCCATATGTTAAGGTGTATGCAAACTTTATGTTTCACGCAACATATCCGCCGATATAAGTTATGTATTGGCTGTTATGCTTGAACTTACACTATAGGTGTTTATAAGTTGTTCCTCTTGCCTTGGATTCTTCTCAACTTGCAACAAACATGTAACTTGGTAACCATTTATTGTAATATGCAAAACGTATTGCTTGAAAAGCAATAAGCATCAAAATATTTGATAAAATAGCGATTTATATATACATACCATTATTGGCAATATAATCATTCGAAATAAGGAAGAAGGAAGAAGAAAAAAATATAGATGTTACGTAGGTTTGTGTATCTTTAAAGATTAAACTCGTATACGCACACATAGTGTCCACAAGGAGTGTACTGTTCCATTAACAAGATGCTTGGAAAAATTATGAGCAAATAAAAAAAATTCAGTCTCAAACAAGTTCTTTTTGAAGAAAACTAAACTGCATAAAGAACAATAAAAGTGATATTATTATGAACAATTCTTTGGAAACATGCTGTCCTTTGTCTCTGTAAGACTGACATACATGCATTACTCAAAATGTATTTTTCTTATTGGAGAAAGGATCATAAACACAGCCAACTCGTCCATCCCGTATTTAATCAGACATTTTTTAAACAAAATGATAAAAATCAAAATATTCACTTCGTAAATTTTATTTCTGTGTAATATATGCATGTCATTCAGACAACTTTTGTCAAATCTTATCATATCTCTTGTATTTTCATAAGTAAAGATGTTGTAAATGCTTCATCCAACACAGGAAATCCTAGATTTGACAAGAAAATATGCTGGCGAATTCGTATAATGTTTCACTTTAAAATTGTATGTTGTGTGTTTGATAATTTAAACATTAGAGTTGTAAAATAATATCAAGAAAAAGATATAAACAAGGATTTAGTGCACTATAAAATTCGGATTCAAAATGAAGGTCTGTGCTACGCAACATATGAATAAAAGTTGTCTCTCAAGATAAAGCAAAGAAGAAAACACATTTGAGACAAAACGGAAACAACGCATGTGATCCATGAAGGTTCGAAATGTCACTTCGGTTACAAATGGGTCAAACACTCCATATACCTGAAATGAACAAAGTGTACATTCGTAGATTTCTATGGTATTTACATACTATATTATGTTGCAAAACTATTACCAAAGATGAACGGCTCTTTTTTATTTTATTTATTGTTTATTTTATGTATTTATTTATTTATTTATTCATTGTTTCTTACCTTTTAATAAGTAGCAAATATTTGACACTCTTACATAAACTGCCCATATGCCTCCCTCAGGGCGAGCAATCCAGGAATTGCAAGTATGGCAAATGTCAGGGATGTCGTCATACCTTTCAAAGAAATAACACATTGGAAATATTAACTAAGACACTATAAATAAAATAGTTGACTAGTTGAATATTGTATACCATTCTAATCATTTTTTGTCAATTCAATATTTATTTAACATATATTAAGTTTAGCAAATCTTACATCTTCGTTATCTATAAAACTACTTGAATAAACACCACATTTGCGAGACAGATGATATAGAGTTTGTTTGAACAGATATTTGACAACAGTCATACGTAAGATTAAGATTCTGTAACACAAATTCCCTTTTTAATCAAATGTTGAAATGATTTTCACCAAACTGATAAACGATAATCAAAACTTATGATAATTCCTTAGACCTGATATCTCAATTAGAGCGCAAACTGTCTTGTCCTTAATCGTTTTATTCATTTATATCTCATTCACAAAATTTACAATAAATCTACATTTAAAAACAGTTTATAGTATAAATGAACTTATTTCAGTAGTGTATAGTAAGAACCCATATGCAATTTTGTTTGTTTGCTTGACTGGGTTTTACTTTACACCGACACAGTATAGCTCATATGGAGAAGTTCCAGCAAAGACACACCTTCAGTGCATTATTTGAGGCACAATCGGAACCTAAGTAGAACTACCGACGTTTCGTAAGCTAACTAGATAAGTTCCTCACAGAATCAAAAGTCCCTGTTGGAATTTGAATCAAAAGCGGTGAAGGGCAAGTGATTTGTAGTCAACGTCCTTAATCCCTTACCATTGCCGCCCCGCCACCACATATGCAATAAGTTAACATGGACTACATGCATCAAATTAAAACAAAAACAATTAGAACTAGACTTGGTATTTGTAGCACAACTGTTGTACACTTTACTTTAGTTTACACAGAATAGACCCTAGGACAGTGTTTTTGAAATATTCAGTTGTTCCTTCATATTTATTATGACTCGTAAATATACTTTTAAATTAGTTTGGTAAATATATATCTTTACATTATATCTTCTTTGGAGCCATGTAATACTTGTATCTTCATGATTATTATTTTTTATGCGGACAGACAAACCTATTTCAAATGGTAAGAATGGCAACATTTTAAAGGGCCCCGTACATAGCTTGTATATTTATATGAATCACGAAATAGACATCAAGTTGAAATACCTCCATTTTCTGCCACACAAGTGTCAACGTTCATCTTGAAACCAGAACTACATCGACATGTATTTGTCTTCTCGTCACATTCAGCATTATCGCCACACTCCGTACCTTTTGGTGGCGTGCATTGTTTGCTGTCTAAGGCTTAAACATAGTTTAATTGTTTTATTATAATGAGACTATAAATTGTAAAATTGGTTATGCTCTCAAATGCAAATAAGTCAGTCATGTACAACATAATGTTTATTATTCTATCCTAAAATCATTTAGAATATGTTCACCTTTGTTAATATACAAGTTATAAGTTACTGAAAACCTCATAATATTAGGCTGCATAAACTGATTTCAGTTCAAATGTTTCCTGCCCTATTGTTTTACTTAAAATTACTTGATGTATCGATTTGTGTAATTATGCAATTCTTTGCATAATAGCATAAATTATGCAACATATATGAATTAAGATATTAAAAAATCGTATATTAGTGTTATCAAAGCGGTTTTTTTATAAATAGAACCACATTACGTATTTTATTCCTACATCTTGACATTAAACTCATCAAAGCTTACTTGTATTGTTTATAATTAAAATTTTCTAATTACTTGCAGTACACACGTTGTCTTTTTCACCAAAGTGCTCAGCACATTCGCATAAAGTGTTCTTGCAGACTGAATGAGTGTCACCATCACATGCAGAGCTTCCTGTACAGTGACCTCCGATGACTACATGTAAATATTTATAAAAAGAGTTAGTAGTATCGACATTGATTGCCAAAAACCTTTTTTGCCCCTCCTTTAAGTTGCTGTTTCATTTTGTTCATTATTAATTAACGTAAACTGGTGATTATCTAATTTCTATTAAGGTTAATATCGGCGTCGTTAGTTAATATCTTGAGATATAATCTGGATACCATCTATTATTCTTGTTTGCAACATCAACAGCCAGCAGGTTTAAAACTGTATGATAAACACACTCCGACACAAACTTTTGTAAAAGATATGTGTTATAATTACACCCAGGCTTTACCAATATGCTTCAATAAGATGATATGCCGTCACATACCAAGAGTCAATACTTTCACGCTGTGTTCCCCTACGGTGACAATTAACGTAAGTTTAGTGTAATAGCTATGCTCGTCAAAACTGTTGAAATCGAAAATGTAAAACCCAGATCGGTAACAATTGCTTCATAAGCCATAGCAAGATTTAATCAAGTAAGTTAAGCTACTTATAAAATCTTGAAATACGAGGTATTATAATAATTGTTCAAAATACTTTTCAAACATGTGTCAGCATTGTCCTTGAAGCCTTGTTTACACGCGCATTGGGATGAAGTACACACGGAATTTTCTAGTGTGCAATCAGTTGATACAGTTGCATCTGTACATTTTTTGCCAATCACTAAAACGTAGAAAGAATGAATAACAATAATAAATTAAAATAGTTTTACCACAAATATACCCATATATAAGGATTTTAGTTTTGATTTAATATTCCTAATATAGGTATGGCGATATTCAAATGACACAATTCAACAGAGAGGGGCATAAAGAAATCCGGTCATATAAAAAAAGTATTGTTTGAATACCATTTTGCCTATATACACCATATGGTTGAAGATGCAGTCAATTTTACAATGCTTGAGTGTATAGCTTCATTCTATTAAAATATAACAAAGAATACTAAAGTGAAACAAGAACATGATAATTCAGTTTCAGAGAATTGTTCTGGTAAAATGTGTTCTTCTTTACGCTCCCAACATTTCAACCTAGCAAAAAATATGAATTTTTCACCAACAAGTGGATTGAATTGATCTTAAATAGAAATACAACTACAATGACCCGTTTGATACAAGACAAAACATTACCTTTTTCAATACAAGCCCCGCTGTTTGGTTTGTATCCTGTATCACATTGACATTTTGTTGTAGCGCATGTTAAATGATTCTTGCTTAAACAATCTGTGGCATCTTTACAAGTATCATTAACCGCTGAAATGTTACACAAATGAAATCTTGTTCAAAATCAAACGTTATTTAAACAATTCCCATCATACAATTATGAATAAGTATAAGTACAAGATGAAATATGTGCTTCATTAAATATATGGTACTAAAAATCGTTAAATTAATCTACTTAATATCCTTTAATAAAATTACAAATATGAACATTTATCTTAATCTACACATCAAAATGTTTTTTACCAATACCGTAATATAAATATTGCTTTTTGTATAAACAATGTTATATCACAGCTATAATTATCATTGTCTAAAGTTGTATCATAGACGTGTGGGTTCGCCAATATGTAAACAACTTAAAGACGCTTTCCTGTAAATGTATTACAAAAAGTAAAGTGTTAACATTTGTTTGTTTTTTTGGGTTTTACGTCACATCGACACAGTATAGGTCATATCGCGACGTTCCAGCTTTACTGGTAGAGAAAGACCTCAGGTGCCCTTCCGTGCATTATTTCAGGCACGAACGGGCACCTGAGTAGAACCACCGACGTTCCGTAAGCTAGCTGGATAGCTTCCTCACATGAAAGAATCCAAAGTCCCTGTCGGGATTCGAACCCACAGCGGTGAGAGGCAAGTGATTTGTAGTCAACGACCTTAACCACTCGGCCACGGACGCCCGAGTGTTAACATAAACGTGTATAAATAAAAACAAGTAGTTTGTAACGACATCAAAAAGTATTTCGGACACCATGATGTGAATATCATTTTACCAGTTATCAATGTAAAGATATCCACCTAAAGTTTATCTATTAAACATCATAATAAAGAACCGCTATTGTTTATTAAGAAGTGTCTGGGGTGATGCTCTATTTAGTTGAGTAAGACATAGTCATTGACAGGCGTAAACAAAGACAAAGTATATTAAGATATATAAGATAAGATTAGATGTTTTACTTCAAATGAATATAAAGTCTGATATTATGCAAAGTTTTAGAGAAATTTTTATTGTTATTTTCTTTTTTATTATTTTTTAGTCATAGTGGCAATATTTAGATGGTTCAAAAAGATGCAAATGAATTTGTCTTAACGGTAAATGTAAAGGTCCATGTAAGTCTGAATATTATCCGAGATTGGAAGTGTAAACAACTATATATGGGCATCTATATATACGAGCTTTATTGTAATTGGAATGTGTATAATCGCAATGGTTGGTAAATCAACGTCACTGTAACTTTAGATGATTTAAACTCATAGTTTTGAACTTTACACTCGGCCATTTTATTATGATGATGTTGTCATTCTTTGTCTTCCTTTTCATTTACTTTGTCTTTTGTCTGGTAATCTAAATATGTATTTCCATTTTTTTTTCATTTTAAAAACTCAAGTGCATGTCAACCCATGTACATAAAATATTCTATTCACAGCATTTAAAACTATTCGCAACAAAACCTGTCAAATAAGAAAAAAAGCACTAGGATGCAATTGTACTTAACCATTATTTGAACATGTTAATGCATGAATTACTGACTCGGTGCGCTATCAAGGCACATGAAAATATGACGTTTTACGTTGTATTGTATTTATTAGGCTGCATCCGCCTCACCTATTTATCGCATTGTTATTAATCGTTGATATGTAAACAAAATCCTGGGACGATAGTGTAGAAAAATAAATTGATTTACCTTTCGGAATACATGCCCCAGCCTTTGGTTTATATCCGTGTGCACATTGACATTTCAGTGTATCACATGTTAAATGATTTGCACTCGAACAGTTTGTGTTATCAGTGCAAGTATCATTTATACCTGAAATGTTTTTTCAATAATTTAGTTACTGATGGAAATTAATAGGGCATATTCTAATCAAAAACATTTCAACAAGCAGAGCACGTTATCATCAAAATGAGTCAGAAGTGAAAAAAAATACATAATTTGATAACTGTTACAGTAAACTAATTTTCATTTTCTAAGTGAACCATTAATTACAAGCACAACTAAATATCGTCTACTGCCAAAATGAATTTTATCCAGCAGTGTGTATTTGAAAAACGTTAATACAGCTTTTTTTAATATATATTTTTCACCTTAAAGTAGCATGCCTCCAAGTTTGTACTTATTTCGATGAAAAGTTTTAAAAAATATTTAAAAGGAAAACATTCTGAAGTGAGTTAAGAAAGCTGTTAACACATTGCATACGCCACTTAAAATCAACAAAAAATACAAAAAGCGTTAACATATGAAAGTATTCCCTGTAATGCGTTAGTCACGCAGAGGCAATGTGGTGTTAAGTATTGAAAATTCAGTCAATAAGCGCTAAAATATGTAAATTATTACTTGAATTTTGAATCTTTTTACTTTTATTGAAATAGATTTTTCTCAAGTTTTTTCCTGATATATTTTGGCTCATTTGGATGCATGCATCTTTAATAAGAAGAGTGTTTCATCCAGAAACAAATAATAATATTAACTGCTCGTATAGCTCAATAAGCATAAGTTTTGATTGATTGATTGATTTTCTTTAGACCGGGCGGTCAAGGATAACCTACGAAAGTGCAAGCACTTATTTCCAGTAGGGTCCTTACCTCAGCATACACTAGAGACAGCTATGAGATACAAGGAAATCCGGGAACCAGTCCCTAGCTCTTATTGAATAGATTCCTTGGTTCTTTTACATGCCCAGTGTATAGCACTGATACATGCGAGGATTACCTGGGTTTCGTACCAGTAAACCTCTAGGTAGGTGGGAAACACTGAAAGTGTTTCTGAAAAATCCCAAGGGTGTTACCCAGGATCGAACCCGGAACCTCAGGAGTGACAGTCAGTGGTCTAACCAACTGAGCTATCGCGCCACCCGTTGTTTTCCAGGAGTCACTGATACGATCCTTTTGTGAGCCCACATTTATCAGTGACAATTGAATCCGGACATCTAGTGCAATGGTCATTTGGCTCTCATCGCTACTTTTTAAATCATGTGGGATAGATGAGTAGACGCAAACGGTTATTATTGGTAAGTTATTTTATAACGAAAGGCCTGTCCGGTTGATCGACAGCCTAGATATAACCATACATGTGTTAAGTACGGTGTCCTATTTCGTCCACAAAATGAATCTACTAATTTGAATTTAATTGTGTCATATTGTTATATTTAAGAAACCGAAAGGTAGTACGCAAATTACCATTCAGAACGCATGTTTGCTTGTCGGTTTTAAAAAGAGCATCGCACTGGCATGTCGATGATTTACATATAGCATTTGCTACACTTGAACAATTTGCTGCAACCTTGCAGGTTGAACCAAGACCTGGAATTATTCACAGTAAGAAAGTTAAGGAATATATATCATGCAAAACAATGTTTAGAACACATGAAGCATGGAAATATCATTATGTTATTTATATGAAATAACAGTCAGTTAAGAATGATTCCGTCTCTTAAACATAATAATTTAAGAAAAAAGGTACTTCCATTTTTGAAAAACAGTTTTTGTAACACTGGTGACCATTAAAGATGCTTGTATAATATTCGCAATATCTTATATATTTTCATTTAACACATAAATCACAATTATACTTTAAGTTAGTCACAAAACATTATCTTTTACTTCCGATTTTGAACCTTTGGATTTCCAAATAGAGTGCACATGCGTGGGATTTAGGGTTTCGTGAGGTATAACAAATTTGCAAAGTGACATGAACATAATGAAATAAACGTCTTATCTAAGGAAAAGCATAAAAATTAAGCTATTGATTTTGTAAACAGCTAAAATGAGGAAGTCTTATATTGAACAGCCATTAATTACCGTTTCTTATCATATTGAGGTAATTGGTATGCAATAAAGAAATGTACTTTATTTAAAGATTTTTAGTCAAGATAAAATTATGAAAACAATAATGCAGTGCCAGCTAACAAAATAATAAGAAGGCAAAGTGCTCTCAAAGCAAAGAAAGTTTGTGGTAAATGTAGCAATTTCGTTTTAAAAAAATATAACCTGCACAGCATATGTAACTAGGTTGAATAAGTAACACGGCTATCAGCAGACATCCAGTCCAAGGTAAGATATTCATAATTTGGTTTTTAGGTGTCTAAAATAAACAAGATAAAACATGTTGCCATGGTAACAAAATCTTTATCATTTTGAATGCATATAAATTCGTTCTACACCAAGCACACACAATAAAGAACAGGTCAAGATCTTTATTATTACATAATTAAAGGTTTCATAATCTCATATTATTTTTTAATGAAATACAAAACTAATAAAAATACATGCTAGATTTTATATCTCATTTTGATCTTACAATTACAGTACTTATGGTTAAATATTTTCATTATCAAGTTGTTAGGTACATATAACCGATGTTAAGTCACAAATCATAAGCAATTAACTTCCATAGTGATATCAATAGATGATCGCTACCTTAGGCACAAGTGTATATACTGATTACATAACTCAGAGAATAAAGAATCTGCATATACATGAACAACGATCAAAAAAGGCTTGCGCTTTGACGAAAAGAAAACATGCAAACTACAACCCATGCCCCCAGAACTGGTAACGCATAATAATCGACCGGACGTTTCTGGGTCCAATATTGGGTCTAGTTAATTCTAGTTTTTGAAACTACCCTTTGACTATGTTTACAAATAAAGCACGTTGAAAATTGGACAGGTATAAATCTTCAGCATAGGACAATCATTTCGGTGTATTTATTTGAATTTTCTTACACTACTGTTGTTTTTTCTTTTTTAGAATGTATGCTTCTAAAATAGGTAACTCGTATCTTTTTATGACATTTTGAAACAAAACGTGTTAGCTTTTAAAACTATTAAAATCATATTGATGAAAGCTTTTAAAACTTGTCTGGGGCATTTTACTTTCTTTCTTGTTCATTGTTTCATATCTAACTGGGATGGAATTGACATTAATCTGTATCTTAATATGGGCATTTTTGGTCGTATTGTCTGAAATCTGTCCCGTTTAACATTTTGCTACTGTAACCTCGACACAACACATATATTTTTCTCTTTAAAAAGAATACAGGTAGCTTCGTTTGAAAATAAATTGTAGACATAGATTTTTTTCAAGTAAAAATCAAATTTTATCTGTATCACTGATAATGTTTAAAATAGATAAATACAGAATCCCTAAAGAAAGCCCAACACGGCAAAATTGAAAATGTTGCAGGCTCGGTTTGATTGAGCCTGTTCATGGAAGTCGCATTTTATTGTATTTAAATACAAACATATTTTCTGATGATTGACATGAATTTTATACTCTTGACATTTTGTTTAGGCATATAAATAAATGTTTTTGATTGTTTATTTGCAAGTATGGTTTCGCTATTTAATGGCACATAAACATCATTTTACAAAAAAGTGAATCTAAATTTTGGTTACATTAATCAATTGTCAACATAAAATACACGGAATAAAATAATTAATGATTTTAAATTAAAGTATTTTTTTATTGTTTTCTTTATGAGAATTTATAAAATTGTAATATACAATTAAATCTATATAAAACGTAGATCTGTAGCATAACAAAAATAAATTATAAATACATTATCTTAATTTATCAAATACAAACGTCTTTATATCATTTCATGCTTAACAACTAAAGAATTACAAAGTAGTTTAAGACAAAGTGGTAAATTGAAATGAATAAATGCTAAGTTATATATTAACTTTTAAAAGTCTATGTCTAAAGCGATGTTTTGCTAGGATATTTTATTATCTAACATACTTTATATAGAACTTGCTGAGACATTATTATGTTTTTGTATTCTAAAATTACTTGTTAGTTTATGCAATGGAAATTATAAATAAAATATTAGAAATGCAACTGAAATAGCCTTTAACAAATTAAGAGAATATTTTCATAGCACGTTTAAAACAAGGTTAAACTGAATTATTTTCATCGTTAAATTAGGCTTATAAGAAATTAAGAACCTCATATACTTTTAAACATATTTAACCAACTGTTATTTACTCTTTTTTTGTTCGATGGCTTCCCATTTTTACATACGCTGATTATACAAAAAGGCAAACAAATCCCTTGATAATAAGGAGGCAAATTATAAACAAAAAAAACTATTAGATGAAGGAAAAACATCTGTTTAATGTTGCATGCTAAAGATATTTTCCGCAATGAAGGAACGATGAATTACTCAAAATAATATGTCAGTCTTTCACTTTATTACTGTTGTTTTTTTTTACTTTTGATTAATTTATCCATATCTCTTTTTAAATTGTTTTTTTAGGAGACAAGACTTGTTTCACCAAATTAATAGCATTCACTTTTTCATGAACATTTCACAACGTATTTGTTTAAATGAATTCCCTTTAATACCTTTTTTGTATTAAAATAAATTAAATTGAAAATCCTTATTTATTGACGATTTGATCTTTTGCTTGCACACTGTTGAACTTATAGATATATGATGCTATTTATGATTTATTTTTCTTTAAACATAAAGATTTGTCCAAAATAAAATAGTTAATAATGAAACATAATTAATATAAATATAAACTAACCTTTCTGGTTCACGATGCTCCCTTCAACTCATATGCTTACTTATAGAAACAAAAGCTTTTTATATTGAATCCAATGCTCTCACAAGGTAACAAGGATAAACAAAAAGGATTCTAACCAATCATTATTGTTAAAGCATGTCAAATCCTGTAATAACTATATAACTAAAATGTGAAGGAGTTTGCTTCATAAAAGATCCCCTATGCAGATAGGGCATTGTTTATCAAATACAATTTAAGTGGGCGACCGACCTTGACACCTGATAACAAACTGAAATCACAGATACAAAATCAGTAAACGGGTATATGATTTCATTTCTTCTTGCAATAGTATCGATACATAGAATGAAAGAACTCACTTGATATAATAAATAAAATAAAATGAATTGCAATTTAAGTTTAAAGAGAAAACAAGTATCAAGCTTGATGTAAAACTGTATGTGGACGCTTTATCGTATTTTACAATTTGAGTAAAACATATTTTTATTCATTATTTGCTATGTTTTAGTTTTTAATTAATGCTATGTTTTCTTTGAAATTAAACAGTTAAGCTATATCTAATGTATTTATTTAATGCATTTTCAAAATGGTAAAATTAGATTGCTTTCAAAATTGTATGGTCGATAATTGGAAGAGTTGTAACAGGGAATGTTTCTGTTATGTAACACACCGTCATACTGTACAGAACAAAATTTAATGCTACTATTTAACTTAAGGTAGAACTTTAACCCTTAAACAAACGTTTTCATCACGTGTCTATCACTCATTGAAAATATACAAACATTTTTTCTGTCATGTATTTTAGAAATTTCTTTTTCCAAATTCAAACAAAATATTTGTAAACAGTGAGCAGCAGACATATAGCTTTATACACTCATTGTTTACTATATAAAAAAATTGTTTACAAATGACCGAAATATTATAAACCACTTTACTTTTTATTTCTCTTATTTTTTTTATTTTGCATATGATCTTTTGTACAGTGCAAGTTTTTTTTTAGATGAGACAGTTTGATAGATTAATAAGATTTTGTTCGAAATCAATAAAAACACCTATTCATTGCAATGCGATGGTCTCCCTCAAAGAAACGCAATGTCGCTTTTTTGAAAAAGAATTGTCATCATTATCTATATTTATTACATGTTTGATCATATTTTCACGTGTATTTTGATTAATAGAATATAGCAAGTATTAAAAAATATCACGTTTGATAAGTATTTGTCTTATGTTTTAAGGAGTTCATTAAATGAAATCAGTTATATTACATTCCATAATTTGGTCATATATTTCTTTGAAATCATGAATCAACATTCTAGCTTATATTGTGGGTCGCTTGCTTGTTTCTGAAATAAAAGTTTACCATTTAACTAATTTGTTTGAATTCAGATAACAGAGTGTCACACTCATTCCCACAACTTCAAGCAACCGCTTTGCTTACTGGATAGTAATCTGATAATCAAAGCCATTTATTGTACCTTGTATCTTTCAGTAGGGGGTCTGATAAAATTGACATATCGACAAGTTAACAAAAAATTAGTGCTAGATAATAATCTTATTTAAAGGCAAGGTAATTAATGGGCTAAATCAAAAGCTTTAAGTAAATAAATTTGATTTAAAAAGTATTACCCAAGAATAATATCCATGCTGTTTTATTCAAGTCGGTTGACTGTTGCATATTAAATTGTCATAACTTTTGTAAATAATTACAATCGTAATATAGATTGATTGCAGTGCAGTCAACTGCTATCCATAATACTTTAGGATACAGCTCAGTTTGTGACAGTGACAGTAAGAGTGCATCTTTTGCAAGTTTTAATAATCGTTTATTTAGTCAATATTGGCTTAGATATAAGAGATTAAAAAATATTTTTATTCTCATTTATCATATGTCGACTTGACTTGCCAGTACATTTTAGTATTATATTAAGTAATAAATTGGAAATTTTTTATTTACCTCGAGAAAATAATGTGAGAAAATATACTGATTTTACTATTTCTTGTTTTTTGTTTACGAGTACGTCAATTAACTTTCAAAGTCATTTATAAAAAAATAAATTGTTCTTTAAATTTTTATATTGATCACCACATCCTTTGGCAGTTTTCAAATATCTTATCCAGGTTGCTTATTCGTTTTATAAAATCAGTTTTATGTAAATATTTTCAAAGTTTTAGATTGTCAAATATTTAAGATATGTATCTGGCATTTGTCGACGAAACTATAATATATCATTCTAATTTAATCAATGATATTCGACAAATACTCGCAACGTAAGCGAATGATAATTTAAATCATTTCAAGTTAATAAAAAAATGAACACGGCTAACATTTTGCTCAATAACGACATTTCTGGGAAACCATCAAACCTGTGACAGATATTTTCCATATATTGTTATCAATCTTTTGTGTCCTTGGAATCCAGCAGACATTTTCACAAAATATTTCACGATTTGTCTTAAGTATTTGATCTAAGGTAATCATAAGTCAAATCTTAAATCATTCACAAAGCAACTCGTTAGTTAAAATTTAATCTCAAGACAAAAAATAATCTTAAGATAAATGTTACGGTAACAAACGTCCGTAGCAACGTGCATTTGATATTGATGCGCATGCACTTATCTTTTTCCGGCTATAAAATCAAGTAAATTAATAAAGAGCTTGAAATACAGATCCATACTAAACAAAATCAAATTTTTCTCAAAATTACAATAAGAAGAACAAAAAAATTCAAATCGATACACTTTCTACCTCAATTAAAAATTGTTATATGGATTCTACAAAGTCAACTACATAATTGTCAAGGTATTTATAAATAAATTGGGTGCCGTCCATGCTGGGAGTAAAATTGAACCCACGGCATGGTATTAAACCTAAATTTCTAGGCTGCCAAAGACATAGCTCACCTCACTTAAGCCATATAAACTATTTATAGCGCTCTGAATTATTACGTTATCACATCATTACGTCACATATAAGTCTAATTTAATTTGTATTATTTTCAACATTATAAATGCTAAAACTTCCGTTTTTTATTGTTCTTGTTCTTTTATATGAAAGATACGTGATATTTTACCCTTGAGGGAAAACATTAAAATTACGAATGGGGAACACCTATCGTAAAGTTACGACAAATGTTGCAGTTGACTCGGATTTGAACTTGTGCGATCCAATAATAAAACTGCATGAATGGACTTAGTTAAATTATTTTTTCTAAAAGTGTGATAAAAATTGAAATAGCGTCATTCATTTTGTCATACAAACATTTTGAATCACATAAAAATCCTTCAATAAACAATTAAACTTATAATTTTGAATATAAATGCGACAAAAAAGAAAAACAAACTCGATGTTAAGTGCTTTTAAACCGCTTTGTATGGAAACACTTAAGTGTTGACACCGTGAAAGCATGTAATTTCCGATTTTTGCGATTTACAACTACCAAGGGTTCGAATATAAAGTGTCAGATAAATATCGCGGGCCTAGGGGTGCATTTAATGTTCAAGTAAACACTTTGTTTAATCAATGTTCAATAGAAATGGAAACGTGTAATTTATTTTAGACATACTTGACCCGCACCGCAATATTTTCAAGAATACTGAAACGAACAACCTGCTTCACATTTAAAGTCTCTGATGATTCAACAATATCGTTTGACAAGAATTCGCTCAAACATAAAGAAATAAAGAATCCCTAAAGAAAGTCCAAAACGGCAAACTTGATAATATTGCAGTGAAGGTTTTATTATATTTTTTTCTGTCAACATACGTTAAATTGATAACCGCATCATCTTAACTAAACTTAAATATTTTGCTGTTAAAACGAAAGTCTTCAGAATGTCCACATATATGATTTTACCACCATATCGGTGAACAAGTGTAATTATAAAGTTTGCCATATAAAAGTATATTGTTCTTGATTGCTATATAAACTTTAAATTTGTCATATTGTTTTTGAAATTGTGTGGTAAAAAAGTTATATAAAGTTAAAGATTAAGAAACATACTTTATGTTTCTTTCTTTCTTTTTTTGTTTGGTGCACATACTGGCGGCCGTTATGAATTTCTGTACTTATGTCCGGGCTGAGGAATTCAACTTTTTATGGTTATCTTACTTTATTGATAGAGTTAATTGCAATAAAATAACACCATCTGTTAGACTTGTACGATTAGAAACACAATTCTTTAATGTTAAGATGGATGATGAAAAGAAAATGTTGTACTGTACAATATCATTCTTTTCCGTAATATCTAAGTTAATCGTTGTATCTAGAAAAATTATTGTCAATAACTTTCTCAAACTAAGACGATACTTTTTTATACCCAAGAAATGCTAGCAAAATTGTTTTTGCCACGTATAAGCAATTTAGCTAAAACAAGTTTACATAAGTATTTGTTTCCATTACCATCAGCTTGTTGTGAGTAATTTTGTTTAAAGGGACAATTTTATAAGTTTATTACAAATTTAGCAAGATATATCGACATATTTAACTATGACATAACTTTAAAATATATAAAAACGATGAACCTGCATTATTTTTAAATGAATGATTTATTACATGATATTTGCAAATCAATTAAGAGCGAAGACTTTATCACTCCTTTGTACCACGTTGCAAGATTTGAAATTAGTTTTTTTATCAAAGGAAGTAATAGTTTATCAGTTAATACCTCATTTCACCAACTTTATGAAGATAAAACAGATCACTTTAGAAACCGATAACAAAGACAAAATGACAACTGTTCACTTTGACAAATGTTATTCTGTTGGAAAAATACCATACAAATTTTCTTTTTATAAAGAGAAATATTTCAAATCATACTTGCGAACAGGTGTGAAGTATGGTACAACAGACAAATTGGTTTTCATTAAGATACGATGACGGTATTTTTTCTTCTTAAAATGTTTTAAGTTGAATAAAGTATTTCTTAAATAGCGCAAATGTTTTGCTACAAACGGTTTTAAAGGTCATTTATTTTATTCTGTCTAATTTTTTACCTGTATTATTAAAAACTATTTTTTTCATCTGAGTTTTTTATGCATTAATGATTGGTGATACGATATAGATAAAAAGAAATGAAAATTTCGTAGGACATAAAAAGCTGCCCGACGTTTCCTGCTTAAACATGCTTCTCTTGAACAAAAGCAAATTACCCCATACAAAGAAGACCACCAATATCTTCATAAGAAATATTCAGTCAATAAACAATCGTTTTGTGAACAAAGCGTAAAAACAATATTTTAAACTCCATTGACTTTAACCATGATCTTGACAAAATGGCCCCTTACTACACCGAAAGTTAGAAGGCCATACAATATACGTATCTATCAAACATATAAATAACATAAGTCAACGAATTAAGGTTAAATTGTTCTAGTTGTCAGGGCGACATTTCCCTGAACCATCATCCCAGAAATGTCAAACCCGATTACCTCCCGATAAAAAAATTCGATATATGTGAGAAGCAAGCATTATTTACATAAGGTACACAATTAAAAATATAGATATAGCTTAATGGTTCTTCATTCCACTTTATCCTACCTGTTTCTGGCACTATGTGAAGTGTAATCAATTTCCTTTAATTCTTTTCAAGTTATCCCTGAAACAAAAGTGTAAGGGACATTACAGACAACGAGGTGACTATATGTTTTCTCTTAATGGTGAATAAAAATGTACTAAGGCACTCGATGCCTAAACGAGAGGTAGAGCAACAACTAGTTGTATCTGAACAGACAAATAATATTTGTAATTGTAGCGTATAAAGTTGAAAGCTTGTAAAGACTGTAATAAGTTGATAATAATTTGAAACGTAACAAATTGCAATGTAGTGGTCTCTATGTCGCTCTTGCAAAATAAAGTCCTTCTAAGATATATCCATTGCATATTTTGAACATGTTAGATCACACGCATCTACGTTATTTTAACAGTGCTGTTACAAAGAAAAATGTTTGACGTGATAATCTATATTTTAAGCCCAGTAATTCACGCTAAAGTTTTAAGAGCTATTTAAATATTTACAAAAAAAAACACATTCCAAAAACCTTTAAGGCACATTTTGCTTGAGAAACGAATAAATTTTTCCTTCTTTACAAACGACAAAATTAATATGAGTTTTATGACGTTTAAATAAATTAAATGACTTTTAAATTCTTTCAAAATATCTTAGATGCTTATCACCTGACAAAAGTTGTGCTGAATGAGACATTATTTGACATTAAGTGGCAAACTACTTGAAAAGTATAACGGAATACCAAACATAAAAAAAACATTTGATAAATAGAAATAATAGCTTAACGGGCATTTAAGCATCGAATTAGCTTAATTTGGGGCTTACCTGTTTAAAAAGGTAAGAACATTAACCTGAAACCCTCGTAGGAGGTCTTATATAGCTGCCTGATCACAAAATAATGAAGACATTGTGCTTAATTATCCTTTTTTACGACAAAAACACAAAGAAATCAAGCTTTAATAAAGAAATCAAGCTTGTATCAAAAATACAATCTAGGTTAAAATAATCGACATGTTGTTTTTCTGTGGTAGATTATATTGTCATATTTCTATTGATTAATTACATTTGAAATATGTTTTGATCGGCCTTGCAGTCACTTTTAATCCATTATTTTAGAGTCGTTCGTCAAGTATGTATACAAATAATGACCTTTTTTCAATATGGATAACGATATAGGGTCCCATTAACACATGTCGCGGTGATTGTGAAAACTTGCCTTAAAAATGCAAACTAACAGACTAAGGAAACCGGTTTAAGATTAAAATTAACATTACTATTTTCTTAGTGGTGAATAATAATACAGTTACGTCATGAAAATTAAGCAATTTTTAACAAAATGTTTTTTTTTATCAGCTTTCAATGTACATAGTCATTTGTTGTTTTTTTCTCTATTACGAATTGACATGTTACTCTTTTTTCATAAAAGAAATCATTATAAATAAAGGTTTACAAAATATTTATCAATGTTCTCATGCATTTATATCAACTTTCAGTTTAAAGTTTAATTCAAGAAAAGAAAATACTTATTTTAAATGTCATTAAAAGGAATTATAGTTGATCACATAAAAGGAAACGTAAAGGTGTAGAAAAGTATCGGTATGATAGACTAAAGAGTACACATCAAAATCTTATTTCATATTAATAAATATATATGTATGGCATGTTGTTTTATTACATTTGCTTCTGTTGTATGTTAAAATGTTATGTGGTAATAACGATATTTTGCAGCCTCTAAAACTTACATAATGATGTAAAAATAATGTTAGGACACCTAGTTGGAGAAATATCCCCACCATCAATGTTTTTTTAAACATTTGTTAATACATTATACATAAATAGTGAATTCTTATTTCTTTAAAGAATTCATACCTTTTATTACAATTACCAGTATCACAATACATTCATTCAGATACAGTGTTAAGTTTTTTGTTTTGTATTTTGTTTTTATCTTCTTTTTTTAAAGATTAAAACTGAGCATTATGAAACTAAATTGTTGGATGATAATACATAAAAAGTACATAAATGAAAATGCTTATAAATTGTCTGATAATAATACAAACACAAAACTACTCAGGACCTGTTCGTCTAATGTGTTGTTAGTTGTACTGTCTCAATGATCATTTTTTATCTTTTTCAGTTTGGTTTTTTCGCCGCACCAACATGTTAGAGGTCATATGGCGACAGTGTTACTGTTGGAGGAAGACCTCAGACGCCTCTTATCATTTACATTGTTGAATAAAATAAACAACTGAATCGACCAACTGATACACTCTATGCAATTGAGACCTTTGAGCATTGTTCAATTACATCAAAAGAGTTTATTGTCTGATTAAGGACTCTTTATTACCGGAACAGTTTTTCCCCTTGACAAAACAGAAAAAAATAATTTGAGATAAACGTGCTTGTGTAATATTTTTAGATTACTTTAAAACACAAGATACAAGCGGTTTATCAAGGTCATTGATTTTCTTTTATATCAATCGTTTCCTTCTTTTTGTAACTTTGTGATTTAACTTGTATGTGGAAATCATTAGCAAAATGACACTGTTAAGACAACGTCCCTAACCAGTGCGTACAATTATTATCATATCAAATAAGTAACAAACTATAACTTTTGAAACTTAATTTTGATAACAATAAATAAATTTACTTATATTGGATTGATGAATATATTCAAAATATTTGCATAATAAAATCATGTTTATACTGTCAAACTTGTATACACGACCACACGTGTGCACAAATATTTAAAATAGCCAACAAGTTCTACAGATGTTGTTATTTTGTTTATCTGCTGTGATATTATTTCCAAATGTGATTTATCTGTTATTCAATGTAAGCTTCAAAAAGATTTTTAAATTAGTTAAATTTTAAAATAAATTAAGATGAGTATTGAATAATTGTTCAGTTACTGTTCACTGGAATTGAACCTATACTTTGTACAACATACTGTATTATTTTAAGTTGCAGGCTCTGTTTATGCAAAGGTCTGAAAGCCATAGCCAGTTTCCTCTTTACCGACAAATTAATGTCCTTGAATAAGTGTATTTCAAATTTGATGTATAACTGAAAAATAAATCATTTGATGCGTTATTTTAAACAGCTTTATGAAAAGTGAAAAAGAACAAATAAGAAATAAAAGTAAAAGTCAGTCACACTGCTTGATTGAGTTTTTCTTTATGAAAAATGTAATGTGCAAAATCATTTATACCCTTTAGCACCGGCTTTAAAATTAATAAACACAGATTAGCACTTAAAGTACAGGCACCTGTCATTTTTTACATCAGTCGTCGCCTTTCACTTTATGCCCTTCTGTGCGCCCGAAAACAACGGCAACAAAAATGGTAAAGCATCACTAAACATATTAAATTACAGATAATAAAGATACATTTTGATTACAATGTAGTTTTATCGGAACGCCTAAAATTGAAAGGCGGCGAATGTCAAAAATTGTATTTAAAATTTGAAATTGATCTAATTGATATAAACTTTTTTTCTTCAAATACTTTTCATTGATTTTTTATGAAGATATCCGTTATCAAAATGCAACCTTAATACTTACGAGTATCTACAATAAAATGACAAAATACAATCATTTATTTTAGGATATATTTTTAATTTTTATACTTAAGTAATTAAAAGAAAACAAGTACTTTCATGATATTTATTATAAAATATTGAAAGCAAATCTTTTATATGCTTTCTAGTTTCTACCTATCTGTAAATTTCAGAAATTGGCTGTGCTTCGTTTAGTTAATGTAAGATAAAGCTAAGTCGTTCTCGATCGCTTTAAACTAATTCTAATGTTATTGTCGATTTCTTGCATAAAATTTTATGTTTGAAAGTCAACACGTATAGCCGAACAATATGTTTTAGTAATACTATATTTTTCCATGGAAAGATATATGTGGTGCTATATTACTCCCTTGGAAAGAACGACGTGTTTTACTTAATAAAATAGAAAATAAATAATATAAATTCTGTATAAAATTTCATTTTTCAAGAAATATGTATTATAACCTTTTAAACATTGTCATCGTTTTTACACATTACAAAGTGAAATTATATTTTGTACGCTATGTCTTCACTAATGACTACTTTCTTCTATTTTGAAGTCAAATTATACAGTGGTTATCTACCGTGTGCATATAAGTAGTGTTACACTAAGGGTTTAACAATTTTGTTAATATCGTTATCAGCAGTTCTAAAAAAAAAACAATGTGAATGTATTTATGATAATGACTCAGATAAATAATATTTATGAATAAAATTATTTTTATCACGCAAACATTCTTTTCTGTATTTTTATCTTGATTTCCGAATAATTATCTCACGCAGCAATTTAACAATTATAACAAAATCAGTATATTATGATAGGTCATTTTGCATTGGGTAAATTATGTCTTTGGATTGACAATATTTACTGTTATGCGCTGCCATTTGATATTTATATGAAAATCATTCATAGCCAACATGTTATTTTTTTATTGCGTCTTTTGTCACATGAGAATAGAATATCGTGTTTATTATGTACGTAATCAAATTACATGATAACAAAATAATCATCACTGTTCAAATAAAAAGAAATACATGTCAAATCAAGACTGATATGATTCTCGTGACAATATACCAAAAACTTGAAAGGAAAATTAAAAAATGAAAAGAAACATACTTACTTCAATTTGACATATGTCTTTTCACAGCTTTTCCAATTGTTATAATTATATGTTTGCAAATGAGAACATGTGTCCGTGGAACGCTCAAAATATTATAATCTGCTATTTCATATACATTTGTGGCTTTTTTCGCAACATTCATTTCTGCTGGCAGTTGACTCATAATTTTTTTTTCTAACAGGTATATTGAAGGGGAAAAAACTTTTTTTATATCATATCGCTTTAACAATATATTTCTTAAAGTATGTGGACAAAAATAGAGATTACACTGAAAGATTATCTCTTTGTTATTTTTTTTAAATTCGTATGCAAGACAATCTCATCAAAATATTTTGGCCGTAGAGATTTCATAAATAAATTTCGTTAAAAAACACAATATTCATAGTCCAACTGCTTTCACAACATTTGTCTGATTTTATTGCAGATTCGACTTTGTACAAATTTGAGTCTACTTCACAGAAATATTAGACTCGAAGCTGTAGCCCAAGAAATACATCCGTGAGATTTCCGCGTCACATGGTCGCTTTTAAGACCAGAGATTTTTCTTTCTTTCTTTCTGTATATAAAGTGTATACAATTTCTTAAAGAAAACACACAATATTTTAAGTCGAACTGGTTAAACACCATTTGTCTGATTTCCTTACGGATTAAATTTTATACAAATTTGGCGGGTCTTTTAAGTTTGTCTTTTGACGTCTTATCTGTGATATGCAGGCTTCATAACCTCTGATCTTCTTTCAAAATTCCATTTTATTTAGTTCCGCCCATTGTTTTCTCGTTTAGGGCACACGCATTTTTTTACTTGGGGACCATATGCCGCTTTTCATGGAATGACACTTACGTGTCACATTGAAGATTCCATGATAACCGCCATATGAAAACATCTGCGGATGTTTCAAAATTCTAAATTGTACCAGTTCATGTTAAATGTTGAATTCTGCTTAAGCCTGTGCTAGGGGGCGTGGATGGTAGTTTGCACTTGACAGTAATGTCCATGAACAGGCTCAATCAAACCGAGCCTGCAACATTTTTAATATTGCCGTGTTGGGCTTTCTTTAGGGATTCTTATTTTCTCTATTCTTTACATACATATAAGTCTGGAAGCTCTATCACAAGAAATACATCCGTATGACTCTCCGCATGGCGTTGCCGTTTTTTATGACCGGTGATTTATTCTTTCGGTATATAAAGTGTATAAAAATTGGTAAAAACACAGTAAACTAAGTTCAACTGGTTAGACACCACTTCTCTGATTTCGTTGCGTATTCGATTTTGTACAAATTCGGAGGGTCTAATTAACAGAAACTGACATAATGCACAGTAAGCCTGGGTAAAATGAACTTTAAAAAGAAGTTGTAGATATATCTAAACAATTAATTTAAAGTCTTGTCAACAGCAATATAAGCTCGAAAAGCCTTACCAAAGCAAATGTAGTGAGAGATTTCCGCGCAGAATGTCGTATTTTAACCCGGCGATTTCTAATGGAAAGTGTATGCATTTTCGTCAAAAAAAATACAATTTTCTTAGGCAAACTGCTTATACACCATATGTGTCATTTCATTTCAAATTCGATTGTGTACAAATTTGGATGAACTACTTTACAGAAATATAAGACTGAAAGCTCTAACCAAAGACATACGGCTGTTAGAGTTCCGCGTGGCATGGTCTTTTTGATGACCGGCGATTTGTTTCTATCTGTATACAAAATGCATAAATTTTCGACAAAATCATAATATTCTATGTCCAACTGCTTATACACCATTTGTCTGATTTCGTTGCGGATTCGAGTTGGTACAATTTGGATGGTATTGAAATGTAAGGCTCGAAGCTCTAGCTTAACAAATACATCCGTGAGATTTCCGCGTGGCATGGTCGTTTTTATGACCGGCGATTAGTTCTCTTTGTGTATAAAGTGCATAAATGTCCGTATAAACACACTTTTCTAAGTCAACCTGGTTACGTTATATTTGCCTCACTGCGTTGCGGATTCGATTTTGTACAAATCTGGAGGGTCTACTTTACAGAAATATAATATTTAAAGCTCTAACCAAAGAAATACATAGTGAGACTTCCGCGTGGCCTGGTCGTTTTATGACCGGCGAATTGTTCTTCCTGTATTTTAAATGCAAATATAAAAATTATAATATTCTAGTGCAACTGATATAACATCAATCGTCTGATTTCGTTGCGGATTCAAATTTATACAAATTTGGATGGCCCACTTTACGGAAATATAAGAATCGACGCTCTAGCTTAAGAGAAACATCAATAAGAACTCTGTATGTCATGGTCGTGTTTATGACCGACGATTTGTCCATTCCTTCCTTGGACCTCAACACCATGGTAACAAAAACTGAAGCGGATATCTATATCATTTCAATTATCACAAAGCATTTTCCTTGCAACTGTGAAAATGTAATTAAGTGGTGAGACAATAGGCCGCTTATATCATCGATTTGTCTTTCTTATGAGTTAATTTGTATGTTGAAAGGTTTAAAATAAACAAGCTCAATCGAATCGAACCAGTTACATTTTTAATTTTACCGCATATATCTATATTTATTTACTACATATAAGATTCTTGAAATTTGTTTTATGTAAACCTAGATATACTGATTCTGGCTGTTAAAATACGTTTAGGCCGGGGTTGAAAAACGTAGACTGATATAAGGTGAGCTTTCAGTAATTTATAGCGTTGAGATTCCCTTTAAGTCTAACAATTAATTGACATTATATAAACATGAAAGTCTTTGAAAACGTAAGAAAGTTAAATATGGGACAATAACACTTCAAAATATTTACTGAAGCCTGTTTAACAGATACAATATAAAAATATACAATTGTAAGTTTGCTTTGATTGCTTTGTACACGAGCCTATTAAAAATCAATGAAGTCTGCTGAACAATGATTGTCTAATTTACAGGTAAACGGCGTACAGTTTATTTGCAAAGTGTCACTTAACATCTCAATCAACTGCGTTTTTATATCCAATAATAATTTTGAGCGATTATCTAAGATGATAAGGTATATAAATAAAACGATGAAATAACATGTTGTGAACTCAAAATGACGAACATTTCTTTGTTTTTATTTAGTTTTAAACTAAAGTCTTTGAGTAAATAGTGTAATAAATCCCCGTGTAACTTCATTATAATCACGTCATATGATACACGTTTGACAAAAAAGTAAAGTTTCTTTTGAAAGGAACTTTAAGGCCAAAACACAGAATGCAACTAATGTGTTGCATTTCTTTTTTCATTTATTGTTTATTATCATTGTTTTAAAAAATCATGTGCCCATTTTAGATATATATACTTTGGAAGTAATAATTTGACATATAACCAAGACAATTGTTAATTTTTAAATGAAATTTATTTTTATTCTACAAACATCTAATGTGTAATAAGAAGGTTTAATTTTAGATCTTGCCTAATCTCATCATATCTCCTGTATTTTCGTAAGTCAAGTATGTTTTATAAACTTCATCCAACACAGGAAATCCTAGATTTAGACAAGCAAATGATACAGGTATTATATTTTATTTAACGTTAATACATTAATATAGTCTATACCCATAATGATTAAGTGTCAAGTGAAAAATTAGTTCACTTCTTTCTTTGCTTAAAGTTCAAATTCAAAAAACAAAAATATTATTCCTCCAAATTACACACTCGTCTTAAACAGTCTTTGAAAAGAAAAACAAAAAAGGACGAAGTTTGCACGCAATATATGACAATTCAAACAGTCACACCAATTTTCAAACCGATCATATACCTGAAAAATATAACATGAAATAAATTGTTTACCCCCTGGCGATAACAACACATGTACAACTGCAAGTAATGCAATAGGATAAAAAGCTTTATCGTGTTATTATTTTACAGTTTGTAATGCATTGTATTAAAACAGTAAGAACATATAAATGTTTCAATGAAGACAATGCTCTTTTTAAAACTATTCAAAAGTATTTTAAAAGTATTCATTTGTATTACTGCATATTTACCTGCAAACTTTTGATTGGCAACTTTACATAATCGCCTCCTTTATTGACAAGGTAACAGGAAGTGCAAGCACGATAAATGCCAAAGTTGCTGACACACCTTTAAAAAGTGTTTAAACAAATTAAACAACACCTGCAATAATAATTACAAACGAAATCGCCCAATGTGAATTGTTTTCCCTTTCTCATATCCAATACATATCCAACCTTTTAAAAAATATTTATCTTATGGACCGTTACTGTGGATGATAACAGCAATGAGTACGCTCAATATAAAGCTCTTTGTAATAATATTGTCGCAATGAAAAAGTTTTCAAAATTATCGGTTTTCCATACTTAAAATTGAACCAGCGGACATTATATTCCAAAAGGGAAATGCTTATTTTGACAGCAGGAGAAGTATTTTTTCGTAGCGTTACAATTCCCTTTGTTACAAATTTGATAATTAAACAATACCAGGGATTCCCTATCAAATTATAATACTGTTTAAATACAAAGTGTTGAGAGTTTGTGAATACATTTATTTAACATATCGCAACTATTTCATATAAAAGGAATAATAGTCTGCGTTTGCATACACAAATATGTTTATGTTCTAGATATCTGATATCACAAATGACAATTACACGTTTAAATTCAAAAGGCATGTCCATATAACTTTGCATACCTGCGTTTTTGTCTGCAGCGATACACTTGTCAGCATTCATCTTGAATCCGTCACTGCATTTACACTTGTGTGTTGTGGAGTCGCACTCAGCATGACCTATAGAGCTGCATTCGGTTCCTTGTACTGTACAATCCGTACTATCGACCTCTTAAAAACAAAACGTTAAATTAAACAACAGACCAATTAACAAATAAAGTGATTTTACTTGTTTCTGACAAATTTTTCTTGGATATAAGCCAGGATTTCCTACTGTTTAATGCTAGACAAACGTGTCTTACAACCCTCCTTAGCGTCTTTAATGATAAATTGTGTTCTTATGTTGCAATGTAAATAAAGTTGTAAATGCATTTTCAACTATACATGTTATAAGAAAATAAGTGCTGAACACAATAATTATTATTCAGCACAATAATTATCAGCTTTCATAATGACGGCACAATTGTCTGTTGTTTGCCTACTATTTAAGTTTTGTCAGATGTGTTTGAAGGAGACAAATATATATGAGATCGCCGTTTTTTCGGACGTCTTATTGACGACGTTTTCAAATACATAGGTTGCAACTACATACCATCAAATTTTGATTACGCATGTTTCCAATGACATTTTTCGGGTTTTACAGCAAGCCTCGGCAAATTGTGAACAAGATCCATTTTTTTTAATCTTTGGTGTGTAATAAAATTTCAACGTACGTCGCGATTTTGAGCTATTTGTTTTGACGTTATTTAAGGCGGCCTGAGACGGTTCTAGTTGCTATTATATCAGTAATATCTTCAATTCAAAGAAAGAAACATCAAAGTACGCCTGGTATAAATTTTATGAAAAACAGCATGGATGCTATCCGAATAATAAAAGAATTTTGTGTAACTCTGAATCATCCATCGTATTAAATCGATAAAAGCTGTTTGTAAGTTTTAATTTTGTAAATTGATGAATTTATAAAGTTTATAACAGAGATCAATGTTACGCGACAAGTGCAGTATCTTATTGAAAGCACAAATTCAGACATGTAATTTAACGTACATAGGTTATTTATCCAAAGAAATTTTGAAACTGATTCGAACGAAGCCTTTTGATACTTGAATTATGTAAGATTGTCTTCCGCAAGCAAATGAAATTTCTATATTGCTTAAATTTTTCTAACATCGGTATCGTAATATTTTTTTGTGAAATTTTTAAATCATTTTCTTTCATAAAATGTTATTATCAATTACTATTCCCAAATAAAAAGAAATATATACAATGTAATCTAAAATCGGCATGTTACATATTCAAATCATTGTTCTAAACTATTTGACAATGTGTATTCATTTATCTAATTGAGCAAAAGTGCTAACTATTGGATCTTATATGTCTAATTTACCTTAATAGAGAAATGCAAATCAGTAAAAAAAACCTGCAAACCCAGGTCAGATTCGAACTAGCGACCATCAGTTTACAAGCAAATGCTGGAAAAATTTGACATTTAAAATCTAGTACATTTGCTTTGTTGAATAGTGTTGTGAGTGTTACTTATCTTAACACATGTACTTCCGTCATTAGTATCTTCACCATAGCCGGTGTCACATTTACATTTTTGTGTAGTGGCACATGCAGAGTGTGTGATAGCATTACACTCACTTCCTCCATTAGGACACACCACTTCAGATACTTTCTCTGAATCAAAATTCAATTACACTATATTTCTCCTCCGTGTAACACAATATGTACATATGTTTTCTCATATCACATACAAATACTACGTATTGATTATCTATTATTATATGTAAAGACATGATCGTTAATGCACAGTCAAACCTGTGTGACGACATTCCATGCATTTTTATATGAATCAAATAGAAGAAGCATTACAAGAACTCAATATTATTGTGTTTGATCAAAAAACGAATCATCCAAATGACTTTGCCACAAAGAAATGTTTCAATAACGGGAAACAAAGGGTTTAATAATTCTGATTTTTTTGTTTTATGTTATTGGCCCGTGCTTTGATCCTTAAAAAGAACAAGACTTATTAACAGTCGTAGCTAATGTAATTAATAATAGTGAAAATTGAAGAAATTGCATATTTGTTTCAATAATAACTATGTCAAATAAAGATTATTTTGGGTCTAACAGGTGTTTCTTTAATAACTGTTATCGTGCGGTCTATTTGCTATGGTGTTACAAGTATGCAAAATTGCGAACTCGAAATGTTTCATTTCGGTTGATTGATATTTTTAAAATGTTAACCTTTGATATTAGGGAACTATCAATAATTATGTCAAACATGTATTAAGCTGTTTTCTTAATAGTCTCTCTACAAATTCTCTGGCAAGGCAGCAAAAGTATCAAAATTATAATTATATTTTGTATTCATATTAACACTGTTAAAGTCCTTTTATTTCTTAAGCATTTTGTAAAGGTCATTGTTTTCTACTTACTTATTTCTACGCATGTACTCCCGTCTGTGCTATCTTCCTTAAAGCCAGCAATACACTTACATTTCAGACTTGGGACGTCACATGCTGAATTTGCAATAGTATTACACTCAGTCCCATCTTTACTACACACCTCTGCAGATACTTTGCCTGTATCGAAATTCAAAACAAATAAACATTTCCGAATCTAAGTAAGAGTAAGAAGGTGTTATGCAGTGGAAACACATGAAAGTATTTACCATAGCATTGAACCATATTGAAATAGTGAGCACATTGCTGTATAAATATCTAAATCAAATTGTGATTCAAGACTTGTAAGGGTATGAGATAAAATTGTAGAATTCACATGCTGATAAAAATAAAATGAGAATATAAGCAATTGCAAGCAAAAGTCTGTTTAAATGAACGGGGCTTATTTTTGATATCAGGTTACTGACCTGATATCAAAAGTAATTATCAGGCAAATGTAATCGGGCGGTTTCCATAGCAGTTGCGTGATAAAATCAAGCATATCATTTTTATTAGTACATGTTATATCGAAATAACTTATATTAACAATTAACTCATGTTTTGACCATAATTATTATATCTTTCCTCAACAAATATTTGTTTCTTTTTTTCTCATTGAAAAACAAAACAACAGCAGCAACAAACTGTACCAACATACCAATTTTAATTTAGTATTTCTTCTCAAATAACGGTTATGAAATTGTTGCAAAAATAAATTTCCCCTTTCGACAATAACACGATGAATCTAGACATTACATTTAATTTCAAAAGTGTTACTTACCTGCACTGCAAATGTGACCATTTAGTACAAGAAATGTAAGTATCATCAATAATCCAAGCCAGTGTATGCTACCCATGGCTTCGATTTATGAAGACAAAGTCTGCAATAATCACAATGTTTGAAAATTAACAAAGTGAAATCTGTGGTGGATTCATAGAAATCGGCTAAAAAGTTCATGAACTACAAAATTCCCATTGTCTTTATAATCGATTTGATTGAAATGTTTTATTTCCATTGCTTGTTCTTTGACTATAAAAAGGAAAATTCTCTATAATATCATTCTGAACGATTCGTATTAATTAAACTGCATTTTGTAATTTTCATAATTTTGCTTGCAATGTTTGATTAATAAGATAAACATTGCCGTCATGAATACATATTAAAAATGACATTCCGAACACAGTGCAAACTAAAGAAAAGAAAAACTCAAAACGTTACCTTATCGACCATAGTTTCCATAGGAAAACTTTGATACATAAACTATTTATTATAAAAATACATCATATGTATCTAAATAATGAGCAATAATAATAATTATAATAGTAATAATAATATAATAATAATATTAAGAAATGAGCAAAAAGCCTTACATTCTCCAGTTTCACATGGGTGTTCACTGTGTTCGAACATCATCATTAATTTGCTTTATCTTATTAACAAACACAGTGATATTGTCAAGCTTTTTAAAATACCAGTGGAAAGAAAATTAATAAATATAGTGAACATTGACATAATAACAATATAAAAAGGCAAATTAAAACACTTTTGAAGTTGATGAAATGCCTTGAACCATTAAGATAAGAGACCATTTCACCCTGGTATAATTATATCCTGAATAGAATAAATACAAACGTTCAAATGCATGTTTTCCCCTCAAAATTGTAACCCTTTGATTAAAAGCAAACCCATAAAAATAAGAAAATTTGTTAAATGTTAAACAGTAATTTAAAACTGCCTATTGAATAAAGAAACGATATACGAGTATTTTTCAAGAATTGCTTTTAATTATTATCACAAGAACAATCTAAATCTTACGTAGTAAATAAACATTTTATGTCTTAAAGAGATATAACAAATATACAGAGTAAATCAAAGTACGGCCTAGGTACGTCCCCGTCGCAACGATAGTACCTAGTGAATGCAACCTACCACCCAGGACCCTTCTCCCAAGCTTTAGCTATTTTAAATGAAAATGGTAAAAAAATTATATATTCTTTTGTCGTTAATTGGAAATAAAAGTAAGTGAGTGAAGGCAAAAAAAATCCTCAACAAACAATCAAATAAACAAACAAAAATAATTATAATGAAAAAAAATATCTTCATACTTTTTATTTTCGAAAAAAGGTAAATATATTATAAATCAAAATAACCTAGTATGTAACTTACATCTTACAAACTTATAGGCTATACTTCCAATTCACTCTTAAAATTTACTAATTTGCCTATCAATTTTATACCAGATGAACTATTTGAACGTAGCCCAAGGTATTCAATTAAAGGCACGAAAAGGCATATGATAGATACTAAACCGAAGACAACATTAAATTTTGAATCTTATCTCATATTTAAAGTACTGATCAATCGTAAGTTCAAAACTAATCTTAAATGAAATGTTCTGAATTTAATTTCTTTCTTCATTACATTTTTTACTTGTCTACTTGGTTACAGCGTTGTTGCACACATAGTATAATTGTACCCGTTATTTCTTTATAAAAATTCACACGTTTGTTTTATGATATCTCTTTCTTTATGTAAACTGATCATTACAAAAAAATTCATGAAAACTGTAAACTTACCTTTTTTCATGTACGGTCCACGGCAAGTAACTATGCATATTTGTACAGTGAAACTTCCTTTTATAGTGTATATAATGCCTTCTAATAGCAACACGAATAAACAAAACATTTTAATCGTCAATATATTTAATATATGTCTTATTAGAATTACTGATCCGCCCATTTGCTGTCACGTGTACACGTAGGTATGCGGTGGGCATTATTATATCTGTACAAGGAAACAGTTTTACAGGGTCTACCATTTAAAAGTATAATGTTCATTAATAAAAAGTGATATCGTTGAAGGATTAAAGCTAAGGATTCGAATGAGTAAAACCTAAAATAAATCAAGCAACTAGTAAGCAATTACTTTTTGAATACAGTACATCTTCATTTAATAACAAAGAAAATAATAATTTTCAAAGTCAGACCCTTTTAAATTATGATGACAATAAATTGAATTAAATTTCAACGTTTCAAAATAAGTTAGCCAATGAAAGGTTGTTTTTAAATTGCATCATAGTTTGGGGACCTTTGTGTTGAAAATGTGTTAGAGTTAACTCGTATACTTACACATGCACATTGCGTTAACTGGAGCACAGGTGTTAGTTGTTCGCACTCCAAAGCATCCCCATTGATTGGCTTATTTTGTCTGGGGTTTACTTATTGTGACTAGCGATAGGAATATCATATTCAGATGCCCGTTTATTGTTTACTTTTTTGTGTTCTTTCGTATTCTGACGACAGGGAACGTGTTGTTGCCTATGCGACAAAAGAAAAGAGAAAGAACATCAAAACACTCGGTAATATGTTTTATAGTCAGGGCTACGCCCCGTCGAACAAATCAAATAGCCTCGTGTTTCGATGCTCTTTCTATTACTTATTGTATTTTTTTTGTATTTTTTGTATGTTTATTGAAAGTGTGAAAAATATATATATTATCTATTTACAAAGAAAAGATACTCTGCTGGGATTTTCGGAATAGATTGTTATTTATTATGAAGGACACAGAACATGTTTCTTTTGAGATGATTATGATTTTCCAGTTCCGTTTCGAATAGCGTCAAACCAGGGTCTTTCAAATAGAAAGACCCTGGTCAAACCTTCCCGATGATATAAACTTATAACTATTACCTGCGAACTAATTTTGTTAGGAAATTATAATAAAAATAATGTTACCATAATTACAAGATTATTCCTTAAATTGCATTAATGGTGATTTAAATATTTTACCGATTACGCAATTTCAGCATGTTTTGTTTTTCATTTAGGTCGCTTCTTGACCGGATGTTCCATTCTGCTATATCTGTTAATAGTAAAAGGCGTCTTGACAGTCGTGTGACTCATATAAGGAGCTTAAAATGACCAATGACCAAGAAGCTTATAGCTTCCAACTTTCCATTCTGCTATATCTGTTAATAGTAAAAGGCGTCTTGACAGTCGTGTGACTCATATAAGGAGCTTAAAATGACCAATGACCAAGAAGCTTATAGCTTCCAACACACTCAAACTAAAATAAACTTGTTTAAAGTAAACTGAAATGACCAGTGAAAATCGTTCCATAATTCATCCCTAAGAATAATTATGGAATGACTTCGGCCGCGATATTCGAAATTCTCTAACACTCAACAGGTTTAATCAATATTTATAAACTATATAAAGAACAAACAGTTCCGAAATATTTTCATTGCCAGAGATCCTTATCTATATTGCAGACAGGTTTAAGAAATCATTAAAGTAAATTAAATAACGATTTTTTTGTAATAACAATTTTCGTGAAGATCCGTTTTGTCAATGTGATACGGTGATAGAAAATGCCGGTCATTACTTTTTAAATGAAATCGTTACGCTGGACAACATAAAATATATATTCACTATCGAAAAACACAAAGGAATGGTTAACAATAGAATATGAAGATAACGCTTCTTTCTCGAATCAGTCCAAAAACTTTATTAACGTAACCATCGTTTTGATAATGATTGACTTTACATATTGTTCTCGTTTTCATTCGAAAGTCTTTCATTTATGTAGGCTAATTTGCTCTATTCTAATGTACTTTAATATCAAACATTCACGAACTCTCATTCCCTAAAAACAACTACAATTATTCTAAAAATCACTGATGAAGTGATATCAGTATGGCAACCTGTGGATGGATCGCACATTTAAATCAGTATTGCACATTAAATGAATATCAAATGAACTGTAAACATTTTATTATTATATTCATGTTAAAAGTAATCAGTGTTGCCCTTAACGTTTATATATATATATATATATATATATATATATATATATATATATATATATATATATATATATATATATATATATATATATATATAATATTAACTTTTGGGAAGTGCTTAATCTTATGTTTCTGAAAATTGTTGCCCAACCCATTTTTCTTTTGTTGTATACTTTTTATCATTTGAATAGTATTTATAATGTATTTGCTGCAAAAAATTGTTTAAACTAAGGATAGAAAAAAATCAAATGTTTATTTAACTTCAATGCAAAAATGTGTTTTGTCCAAAAGCAAAACAAGGCCTCTTCATGGAGACAACGTGTGTTACACATGATTTATTTCTGGTCCGGTTCCCCGATAATGGGTTTCTACCATCATGACATGCAATTTAGACAGTTGTACAGTTTACTATTTGTATACGGAGATCAGAAAACAATTATATTTCCATTTGACGAAAATAGCAATAAATGATAAGCTGATGTATGAGAATGATTTAATGCACAGTGTACTTTAGTCGTATACAAAAACGCGCCATTCCACAGTAATTCATATGTCTTTTTCAAAATTATATAAGCCTCGCCTGCTTCGAAAGTTCACTGGCACTTTAAAGCTTTTAACAAACACCATTAATTACTTAAATGTGATTAGCATAACCACGTTTTTAATAGAAATTATTATAAATTTTAATATTGTTTTTTTAACTATTCATACAACTTTTTATTAAAAGCTATTTTTTTGTTAAGGTGTAGATCTCCAAAGACATCTCAAAGTAATTATAAGTAATATCATATTTCAATAAAATGACATCATATACATAATGATCATATGATTTACAAAAAATAATTAAACGCAGCTATTTTAATGATTGACAGTGTGCTAAAACAACTAGATTTCCATTATATGTAGATTTAGTTATCTAGATGATTCAGTTAAAGTCAGTCTATATTTTGAGACGATTTGTAAATCTTCATAAAGTAGTTAAATTGGTTTCTTTTAACAATTCTTTTAAAGCCAATTACTTCAATTAAAGTCACATTCACTTTATTTGTAAAGCAACTAATCCCGATTTGATGTTTGTCAAACATTGTTCGTGCAAAGAGATCTAAAAAGTTATCTCAATCATCAACATAATGAAGAGTTAAAGCTAAATAATTATATTCAAAGACAGAAATCTTAGACTGTTAAATGAAAAGTTTAAATCAAGTCAATAACTTTTTGAAATGTTATCTCATTCCAAACCTAAAATTTGTATTAAGCCACAAGTTGTTTGACTGCGAAAGATTAAATTGTCACATTCTTCGTTATTCGTAATATAGACTGATTGCCATGAAGTCAACTGTTAGCAATAATATAATACTTAAGTATACATGATAAAATAATTTAATAAAATATTTTATGACAATGTATATGTTGCAAAATTTGATAACCTTTAATTCAATTATACAATCAAGATTTCAGATTGAAAACTAAAACTATGTTCTCACTTTACATATTTCATGGTCACCGTGTCTTAAAAAGAGCAAAAATGATAAGAAAACAGTCTCTTTTCACTATATATACACCTACGCTTATAATCAAACCTTAACTCCAATTTAGTAAGTAATTGACCTTTTCTTCTCCCAGTTTGCCTGTCCTCCCCTTTTGATGCCCGTTGGATACGTTTGCTATTGGGCATTGTTAAACTACATTTAGCGAATGGTATTTTCTTAGTTATATCTTTTAATCAAATTTTATAAAAGTATTTTAAGTATTTTACTTTTAAGTGTTAAATTATCAATTTTAAAGATAAACCTTTAGCTATTTTGATTATATAAGTACCTAATAGTATTATAAACATGTGGAATGATTTATTTTGCGGAAAGATACATTCTATTTAAGTTGTAATAATTGCCCTGGTTATTAATGGAATTAAATATACCGATATTGTTTTGTACTTAATAAGTTTAAAAAAATAAAGTCCAATGTTATAAAAAGGCGTTTTAATTTGTCAAGGCAACATGGAGGCACTGTAAAATATCATCATTGGGGAGGGCTACAAAGTACATGTCATAATCGTCTTTCCAGAAAGTGCCTTTAAGGCATAGATATACTACTACCTTAATTTCCTTCTATTGGAATGGAGGTATTCCGTAGCAACTGCATATTGAGAGCTCCTTATATTAAAATAAGTTGATGTTTAATCTTTTAGATAAAGCCCGATAAACCACTTAAAATGAATTGATTGTTTTGATTAGGTTTAATTAAGACCTCCGCGAATGTCTTTTTATAGACATATAGTTAGTGTATCTATAGAATGTTAGTAAGTTCGACTTGAAAGTCTTTGAAGAATTCCTATAACTAATGTTAATACCGACAACACTATAATTAATACAATTAATTGAAGATCGTCTCTAAGATTAAAATGTACAAAATGTAATTTTAATCAATTTACAGCTTAAATTGAAAGTTTCGGACTTTGAGATAAGCATTTGTGAGTAATATATGTAGCTTTCTACTGTGCCATCACTACGATGATATGTAAACATGTTTTAAATGCGCTTGAAACAATCATTAAAGATTTGTTATCATTCGGTTTAGCTGTTTTAAAGAAATCAACATTGAAATTCGTACCTATGATTTATATTATTAATGCTAGAACTACCCGGGAATAATATATTGACCTGTATATGAAAGGAAAAAAGTCATTAAAACAAGTCACAGGATTAATTTACTTCTTTTATATTGTAAATCTTTTTTTTCCTTTCGATATCTTCTGTCTTACGACAAGGTCACATATTTTGAAAACACAAGCGTCTTTTTAAATCTGATAAATCTGTTTAGTAAGACATGACATGGCCAGATTTATTTTGAGTCAATGTTATGCAAGCTGTTGAAACTGCCATACTTTGTTTAACCCCCTACAGCTTTGATATCCCTTATAATGGTATAAAATATTAATCAAGATTATGATCAATTTTACAAGGTCGATTTTGCAATGACAACTTAAAAAAATATAATTATATAAAAACTAGAAATGTGTCCAAAGGACACGGATGCCCCCACACGCCACTGTTCTGTCAATCTTATGACTCTAGGTCAAATATTTTTTGGACTACATGTGCCACAAGTTGAAAACTAAAAATCAACAAAGGGCCATAATTCTGTTAAATTTGGTCGCAGTGAAAATTCCTTCCTTTACTACCATCTACACATTAAGGTTGTTAATCCCTGGAAGTTTAAGCAAAATCTGCCATCCGGTTTAACAGGAGTTGTGTTCACAAGACTTCTACATTGTAATTTTGTATATAATGAAAAAATCAACAAAGGGCCATAATTCATTTAAATTTGGTTGCAGCAAAAATTCCTTCCTTTACTGCCATCTACACATTAAGGTTGTTCATCCCTGGAAGTTTAAGCAAAATCTGCCATCCGGTTTAAGAGGAGTTGCATTCACAAAATTTCTACATAGTATATAGTGAAAAAATCAACAAAGGGCCATAATTCTGTAAAATTTGGTCGCAGTGAAAATTCCTTCCGTTTACTACCATCTACACATTAAGGTTGTTCATCCCTGTAAGTTTAAGCAAAATCTGCAATCCTGTTTAAAAGGAGTTGCGTTCACAAAATTTCTACATAGTATATAGTGAAAAAATCAACAAAGGGCCATAATTCTGTTAAATTTGGTCGCAGCAAAAATTCCTTCCTTTACTGCCATCTACACATTAAGGTTGTTCATCCCTGTAAGTTTAAGCAAAATCTGCCATCCGGTTTAAGAGGAGTTGCGTTCACAAAATTTCTACATAGTATATAGTGAAAAAATCAACAAAGGGCCATAATTCTGTTAAATTTGGTCGCAGCGAAAATTCCTTCCTTTACTACCATCTACACATTAAGGTTGTTCATCCCTGGAAGTTTAAGCAAAATCTTCCATCCGGTTTAAGAGGAGTTGCGTTCACAAGATTTCGGGACGTACGGCCGGACTGACGGACTGACAGACGGACGGACAAGTGCAACGCTATATGCTCCCACATTGTGGGGGCATAAAAAAAACTCATCCGTTTATGACAGCACAATATGAGTGTGCTTACTTAAATTTTACAAATAATTTTAATGATAAAATCTTAATGCATTTACACCGCGTATATCCAGTTACACAGGAATGTGCAAAGAACCCACAATTAACGATGAATCTGTGCAACGATCTGGCCTAAACGAGTAACACGGTTATTAAACGGACCAAAATATTATATCCTAAATCAAGCTTAAAGAAATATTTGGAAGACTTTTTTGTTTCGTCAACGTCAATATGTACATGAACGCAGTTAAAACGCTTTATATCTTCACATTCAGTATACCTTAACATCGCGTGCTTGTTTTCTTGATATTTTGTTTAAAAACAACTGCCAGGGTACAATAGAAGAAATGAATATGACAGAAGTTAATTCAGCTTGCAATTAATTGTATGATATTTTATTTAAAAATATAAAGCTTTGACAATATGTGTCTTGAAACAGTTTGATTAAAGATTAGAGTTCTGTTTCCTGTTTGACCATTTTCGGTGACTGAAGATATTATCTGCTCTTCATATATATCCATTACAATCGTAAAATCAAAAAATTTAAAAAGTATTCGAGACATAAACGTCAAATAACTAGACATAATAACAGAGGTAAAACATTTCGTAAACAAATGTACTTTTCTTGCGAAATTCATCGACACTGTGTCCATTACTTTTTGCTGCGTACATTTGTACAGATTTCAATCAGTTTCAATACTTTGTTTCTTACGATTGCAGAAACATTCGCTTCTTAAATGTAAGTTTGATGTAATTTTAAAAATAATAATAAGTTCAGCCACTTTCGGCATTGTAAAAAAACATTGAAATAAGCTATCTACAACATGTCATAAACATCTGCCAAAGAAGTAAAATCATAGCTGTCGTGCTAAATAAATATTTCTTTTCTTTATCATATTTGTATAATAACGATATTTCCTAGCAACGTCATGACAATATCTCATTACACTTAAACATAAAGATATTCAACCTTTACTTCAAAGAAAAATGATTAAACCATGTGAAGAAATGTATTTATCTCATATAAACCTCCACACAATGCTTGTTTTTTTAAAATACACATCTTAAGAGAGACGTTTCATTAAAACTACATAAAACCTAAACTCTTTGATCAGTCAATATCAATACCGACATTATTTAAATTCTTAAGAATATTTATTAATGCCCGTTATCTACGTGCAAAAGGTTGTTTTTTGTACAATGGTCTGTTCAAATTGACTTCACAACAGCAGGTGTCAAGTGCTGCGTGGCAGCTGTAAAAAGTTGTCCGTACTTCACTTCAGTGTTGTTATATTTTTCTGGTCCTTCAGGATCATTGATGCCAGCACTATTAAGTGTTGAGAATTGAGTACCGCTCAAGCCGGTGCTAGGGGGCGTGAGGGATGTTGCAAGTATTCATTAACCCTCATGTAAAGACTCAATCAAACCGAGTCTGCAGTTCTCTTGTAATTATGTTGTGATTAATGCTTCCGAGGGATCACTTTGTTTCAAGATTTTTATACTTCACAACAGCAGGTGTCAAGTGCTGTGTGGCAGCTGTAAAAAATTACCCCGTACTTCACTTCAGTGTTGTTATATTTTTCTGGTTCTTCGGAATCATTGATGCCAGCACTATTAAGTGTTGAGAATTGAAAATCGCTCAAGCCGGTGCTAGGGGGCGTGAGGGATGTTGCATGTATTCATCATCCATCATGTACAGACTCAATCAAACCAAGTCTGCAGTTCTCTTGTAATTTTGTTGTGATTATTGCTTCCGAGGGATCACTTTGTTTCCAGATTTTTGTACACCCAAGGGGGATTGTGATTGTATAACGTAGTCACAGAAAATTTCTGTACCTATAGAAAAAGACATTTTTAAAGGGCAGGATTGTGTCAAAATATAGCACGTTTCACTATATTTAGTGAGAAAGCCGATAAATAAGTGAGTTGCGATGCACAACATTATGCATAAGGTAGCTGACATGGGTACAGGTCAGGCTGCACATTTTTTCCCATTACATTGTATTAAGTTAAATTTCTTTGTTTCATATAATATCTAAATTGGCTTGTAAATAATAAAATAGTGGAGTCAAATCTTAAGTTCAAATTATTTCTAAATTATAGTCTTTCTTAATTTAAATGAGTTGTTGACATAAATCTGAGTTTTATAATATTCATTTATATGATCCCCTATGCTCAGACGGGCATTAATTTAAATGGGCAAACGACCTTGACACTTATTCGATTACAATTCTGGAGAACACAGAAACAAAATCAGCATAGTTACAGGTATATTCCTTCTATCATTTACAAAAGTATTAATAGATAATATTAAAAGATATCATTTCAGTTAAATGTACATGTATAAGAAATGAATCATTGACATAAACAATAGAAATATGGAAATTACATGAAAAGAAATGTTGACGATTTCCTCTAAATTGGTCAATTTCATGTGGTTGCAGTAAGTAATATCTTACTTCATTTTTATTATTTGGCAATGATAATATTAAACATATATAATTTTTATTTTATGTTTAGGGCTCATGCTTTCCTTTACGGGAAAGTCATGAAATATTACGAATAGAAGCTCAATGTCGTATGAAAACATTCAGTCGGTATTTATAAATTCTTATGTTTTAAATGTACACTATACAACAGTTTGCTATTCAATTATTAGAAGGCTGGTAACCGGGGTACACATTTTTTTTCTTATAACCGAATCTTCAATATTTATAATTTCATTCAGAGTTTTAGAAGAGAGTTTTAGGTCCCTTATAAATAAATACCAAATAAGTAATACTTAAACAAAAGCACATCTTTATCAAAATTTAAGCAGTTTGTAACGTTTGTTCTTTACCAAGATAAAACGTTTTATTTGGTCATAAATGTAAAATAAATGAAATAAAAAATAAAGAAGAAGCGCAACTAAAACCGAATGATGAATTATAGTGTTTTTGAAAGAGTTTATTATTCTTAATGTGTGAAATACACTCTTTCTGACGAAAAGGTATTGCATTGTTAGGAATGCATGTTATTGTACTGTAATTATTGATGTTGTTTTTATTTTTTTCAACAAAAAATTGCGAAAGGAAACTTCATTTTAGGAATATGCAAAAGAATTTATGCCATTATTTCGTTTTTAATACAATAGACACTTTTAAAAAAGTTAACCAAAGAACTGTTATATTCTAATTTAGAGGTTTTTCCTGTTTCTAAGCAATTGTTTATAAATGTTTTGCTCTTGTTATGTTACTGTATAACGCTTATGTCAACGATAGCTTCGCTGTATCAATTATTGAAAACTCCAATCAAAAAGCATACTTATCTCCTTAACTGAAACAAGTTTCCCATTTACATAGACTTTGCAATGCAAAAAATAACATTGACGTCTTTGATCTATTGATCTCGAATTCAAAAAAAAA
>NW_026859752.1:0-71615 GCF_026571515.1 Ruditapes philippinarum
CGGGGGGTTAAACACGCAAATGTCCTTTTTGTAATAAAGTGTACTTGCTCTAAAACTGGCAAAATATTATTAAAAGCATAAAAACAGATTCATACAATAGCAACATAACCCCGTTCTTTTGAAATTATAATAGTTAAAGTTGTCAAAAAAGATACATTAATTCAATAGGAACATTCATCTAATACATTGTAGTTATACGGCAAAGAGCTGTATACAAGCAATGCTACAATTAAGTTCCATATCTCGTCTCGAACAGATTGCACTCTTCGTGTTTTGTGGGAAAAAATAAATAACGTTTCCAGATTGTTGACCAGAAACAACAAAAAAAACAACAAGTTTCGATTCAGGCTTCGTTTCGATCCCTTACAGATCATGTTGAGGTATACAGTTGGAATGTTTTATTATTTGGTGTTGAATGCGTACTTTTCTCTCTCTGGTAGTAGGATATTGGCTGCATTATTTTTGTTGTTCTTCCTGTTGGTATAATTAATGTTTATTGGCTTTATTAGTTTATTGATTATTCAGTGTCAGTTAACACCATACAATAATTTAATAATGATAATTTACATTAACCGATTTAGAGACGATAACAGAACTATGAGGTTTGATAACAGATTTTACCATATTTCTGCATATTTTCAACGGTTAATGAACAATGATTTTTAAGTTAAAAGAGACTTTTGAACTTTTCAAATCAAACAGAAAATATTCTTTTTATCTTTGCTATGAATACGTAAAGGGGCAATCGTTAGAAAAAAAATCGGAATGTTTTTAGGGTTTTGTTTGTTAGTTTTTGTTTTTTGAACCTGAAATGTCAATTTTATAGGGTTTGACATTTGTTGCTTTGATACTTGTTAATGAGCCATATCTGACTGATCAAAAACTTGATTAGGAAGTAATAAATAAACTATAAAGGAAATTGCCATACATTATAAACAAATGATTAACACAAAGATCAACAGATAATTGTTTTTCATTTGACAGGATTTTGGCTTTTAGAAATACTGTTTATTGTTTTGTTTTCATTTCTTAATTTAAAATTTGTTTATTGTTGATAAAAGAGAAATGAGTTTGTATTATGTTTCATGCTTGAAATTCGATTTTCTTAGATCTTTTTCAAAAAGTTGTGCTACAGTTGACACAAAGTAACAGATAAATGAAATTATGAAACTCGCGTTTCTTAGTCAATATTTCTTCAACCCCCAAAAAAGGATAAAGCAGTGATCTGTTATTTCAGGCAACAATCCATATCTGGAATATAAAAAAACAACTGTACTGTCAAGACTTGAAAATAAATATAAAATATACTAAGAATTGCTTCTATCTGTTAAAAAATAACTCATCAAACTACAAAATGTTTAGAGCAGGTCCTGTATCATGTATGTAATAGAAAGAGCATCGGAACACGATATTATTTGATTTGTACGAGGGGGGCGTAGCCCCCGAGTATCAATCAGATTGCCGAGTGTTTGATGTTCTCTTTTGTATCATGATAGTCAAATATAAAAACGCATTCCCTGTTGTCATAATATGAAACCCCAGAAAAAAGTAACCAATGAACGAGCATCTAAAAATGAATCTGAATCTATCGCTTTCCCTTTCTCTGCCGTCATAATGAGTAAACCCCAGCAAAAAGGAGCCAATCAATCGGCATGCTCTGGAGTGGGGGTAACTAATACCTGCACTCCAGTTAACGCACTGTGCATGTGTATGCATACGATTTAACTCTGACACATTTTCAACAGAAAGGTCCCCAAACAATGATGTCTATTTACTGCAAGGACAATTGTCTATGCGCCCACTTGATATTAGGAAAACGTAAACATTATAAACGATTATTTATGCAACCATTTCTTACAAAACAATTGAATTTATGTCTGAAATGCACCTCAGCATGTTTATGCAAAGTTTCGGATAATTTGAATTGTCTTTGAAGTTTATGGACGTATTATACAAAGTTAATTCATATATGATAAATGTGTACTATTGATAAATATGTGTTATTTTTGAATAGTTGTAACATTGCAACATTTTTAACCGGAACCTATTATTAACATTATTTGCGTTTTTGGTAAATATGCACAACCAAATGGTAAATACACACAATCGGGTAACGTGAAAACAAATTGAAAATTATCTTCAAAAGTATTCATCACAAAGTCGATATATTCAAATATTGATTGGTCATAACTAGTAGATGAACCCTATTGATTTAAGGGTCACTAGGTCAAAGGTCAATGTCACAGGGGCCTTAAATATCTTAAGTGTTTCCTCTGATTATCTTCAAAAATATTGATTACAAAGTCTACATATTCACATATTGATTGGTCATAACTAGTAGATGACCCCTATTGATTTTTGGGTCACTAGATCAAAGGTCCAGGTTACAGGGCCCTTAAATGGTTTCCGCTGATTATCTTGAAAACTATTCATCACTAAGTCTTCATATTTCACATATTGTTTGGTCATAACTAGTAGATGACTCCTATTGATAATGGGGTCACCAGGTCAAAGGTAAAGGTCACATTGGTCTTAGAATGGTAGTATGATTTCAGCTCATTATCTTGAAAGATAATTTTTACTAAGTCTTCATATTTCACGTAGTAATTGGTCGTAACCAAAAGATGATCGGTATTGCTTTTGTGGTCACTGGATCAAAGGTCAAGGTCACAGTGTTTTTGGAAGTTAGTATGGTTTCCGCTCATTATCTTGAAAGCTATTTATCACAAAGTCCTCATATTTCTAATATTGATTGGTCATAACTATTGGATGACCCCTATTGATTGTGGGTCACTAGTTCAAAGGTCTAGGTCACAGGGACCTTAAAAGTTTCATGATCTTGAAAACTATTTATCACTAAGTCTTCATTTTTTCTATAACTTAACACTTCCATGGACTATTTATGGCAAGTTTCTACATGTATAACAAAATTACCAATAATGTGAGTCAAGGGCTAGAAAGGGGGCATATGTGTCGTTCGACATTTCTTGTTTTCTTTCCTTTTAATATAATTCATATTAATTCTAATATCCCTTTTAGAAAGAAAAAAGTGTTCAATAATTATAGGTATTTATTGGCTAAAACTGTAAATATGGTACCTGATATTTTCAAAGTGTATTACAATCAAAACAAGACGGCGAAAGCATTCAATATTTTACCAGATTTATTAATACTAGTAAACATTTGAAAACAATTAGGGAATCTTTCAAAACACTCATTTTGGTGAAATTTAGAGATTTTTTCTTAAAATAAAGCTCTCTAAGTAGGCAAATGGTCAAACAGGTGTTAAAAATAGGTTGGGTATCATTTTTATACATATATTTTTTTATAAAGTTTGAGTAGAAACAATTATTTTGCATATATGGAATTGTTAGTGGAATTGTACTTATTGTTTCTTACCAAACAATAATGGGAAAACATTTTTTTTCCTTAGGATGATATTGTTGATTATTTAAAGGTTCCTTATGCTGAAAAAGGCCCTTTAAACACCCTAGCTTCAGTTCAGAAAAGTGGTCATAACTCGATTTCCGTACGGTAATGTTTGTTTAAATTTAGCATGCATGTGTCTTTTAAGTTTTATAGGACGAAACTAGTATCTGTTTAATATAAAATGTTTAATTTACAATTAAAGAAATATAACCAATGCACCTTGAACATTTGTACAAAGTGATGTTTCGAAGGAAATTATTATTGGATCCAGTGTTAACAATCCAGCCCCATTTACATTTCCAGAGTCAAAAAGGCTCAAATAAAATCCACATCACATATCTATTTCATTTCCACAGTCCTAAAGTTTTATATCAAATCGATATACAAAATCAAAATCGTGTTAGTTTATAATTATTTTGTCTTGTTCATACTTGAATATCATATTTGAATTTGATATGCTTCAGATTTAGGGACAAATAGTACACATTGCGGGGAAAAGTTTGATCATTATTCGAATTTGAAGTTGTAGACGCCAAGGTCAGTCACGCAGTGTATTCTTTCACGAACAGTAACACATCGATGTTTTTATATATAAACTATGGTTCTTCGTGAGATTAACTTCTTACATTTTCTAATTTGATTTTTAACACATATCAGCCCTTTCACAGAAATGAATAATATACATTGCTGAGGCAAAATGTGCCTTAAAGATAATATGTAATGATGTGAAGGCGATAAATAATATTACATCAATTGAGTTAAATAAAACGTACACATTGAAAATTCTGAGTATTCTATGGTTTAGCGTTAGCGATTACATATTGTGTCAAGTTTTACACGTTTTACTTCTAATAGGTAGACGTTTGAGATATATTGCCATCTATATATATATTTAGAAACAACTGCGTACAATGCATCAATAATTACCTTTATGATGGAACGTTATTTGGTTACCTGCTATCTGTTACAAAATATTTACTGACTTTACTATAATACTAACGGTATAGTTATTATGCATGTTGACACCTATATCATGCTAGTTGACAAATTATAAATGGATTGTCCGCTACATGGCAATTAAAGCTCGTGTATGTTATTTGTAATTAAATTAAACGTTTAACTGAAGTGATCGTGCCATGTTTGGATTTCATATTCTTTTTTATCAGTAGCTCATTTTATTTTCTTAATAAATAACGTGTCAATGAGCCACTCTATATTCTAATGACGGGAAGCAAATTCGGACAGGGGTATGACTAAAATCAAAATTCTCACAGTGATAACCTCTCTTGGCAGAATTGTAATCCCTGCCTTAACAGACGTCACATGATGATGAAAGTCGCATGACGTAACGTCGAAATTCAAATGTAATTATCGACCGTTACATAGAAAAACGTAATTTTTCTCTTCTGTTTTATTCTTAACTTTTCAATCCTTATATTTTATCAAAAAAAAATCAAAAGTATACAAAATAATGAAAAAAATATTAAAAGCTAAAAAATAAAAAATATCAGAAATTCTGATATATCGGACCGTGGTGGCAGAGATCTCCGTGTATTGATAAGGGGAGATCACTGCGTAGGAGATTGGACTTAAATATGCAAAGGATTTTTTTTTTGGCGCTACGGCGGAACGGATATATTTTTGAAGAAGAGGCAAAACGTATGCTAATTCATGAAAATAATTAATATATAAGTTATAAAACAAATTAAATGTGTGAAAAAAGTTTGTTTTGGAATGTATCACAAATATTTGCAAATGGTTGTTTTGGAGGCTTTTGTGACGATTGTTCTTTTTTACCTAGATTTTTATTACATTTAGTGGTTTTATACCAAAATTCCTTGTGTTCAATCAAGTAGTTTAATCTTATAATAAAAAGTAAACAAAACGTTACTAAGAATTGATTTTTTCTTTCACAATTTATTCATAACTATTATTTGATATTACAGACATATTTTTGCTTTTTGTGCCCCGACTTAAGTGGCGGGCATTTAGATTTACCCTTATCCGTCCACCCGTCCGTTCTCTTTTGTGTCGCAGGAAACTCAAAAGTATTTGACCTAGAGTCATGAAACATTACAGGAATGTTGATCAGCATGTGTAGTTGTGCACCTGGGTATTTTCGTCTGGATATTTTCAGTATTTTTAGCTCGACTATTCGATAAGAATAAGTAGAGCTATTGTAGTCACCCGAGCGTCGGCGTCTGCGTCTGCGTCGGCGTAACCACTTATGTTAAAGTTTTTGTAATAGTTCAAATATTTTCAAAGTCCATTGACATTTGGCTTTAAAAACTTTGCACACTTGTTTACCATCATAACCCCAACCTGTAGACAGGAGGAGGTAACTCTATCAAGCATTTTGACAGAATTATGCCCCTATTTCAACTTAGAATTTACGTTAAAGTTTTTGTAATACCTCAAATATTTTCAAAGTCCATTGACATATGGGTTTGAAACTTTGCACACTTGTTCACCATCATGACCCCAACCAGTAGACAGGAGGAGGTAACTCTATCAAGCATTTTGACAGAATAATGCCCCTTTTTCGACTTAGAATTTATGTTCAAGTTTTTGTAATAGTTCAAATATTTTCAAAGTCCATTGACATATGGCTTTGAAACTTTGCACACTTGTTCACCATCATGACCCCAACCTGTAGACAGGAGGAGGTAACTCTATCAAGCATTTTGACAGAATTATGCCCCTTTTTCAACTTAGAATTTATGTTCAAGTTTTTGTAATAGTTCAAATATTTTCAAAGTCCATTGACATATGGCTTTGAAACTTTGCACACTTGTTCACCATCATGACCCCAACCTGTAAACAGGAGGAGGTTACTGTATAAAGCATTTTTTTACTACCAAGCACTAAGAATAGTTGAGCGTTGCTGTCCTACCGACAGCTCTTGTTAGAGTTATTGCCCCTGACTTAGTAAACTTTTGCAATTTTCAACTTGTGTCGCATGTAACTCAAAAAGTATTTAACCTAGAGACATGAAACTTTACAGAATGTAGATCAGCATGTGTAGTTATGCACCTCGGTATTTTCGTCTGGATATAATTAGTATTTTTAGAGTTATTGCCCTTGACTTAGTAAAATTTTGCAATTTTCAAATTGTGTCGCATGTGACTCAAAAAGTATTTAATCTAGAGTCATGAAACTTTACAGAAATGTTGATAAGCATGTTTTGTTGTGCACCTGGGTATTTCCTTCTGAATATTTTAAGTATTTTTAGAATTATTGCCCTTGACTTAGTAAAATTTTGCAATTTTCAACTTGTGTCGCATGTAACTCAAAAAGTATTTGATCTAGACTCAAGAAACTTTACAGGAATATTGATCAGCATGTGTAGTTGTGCACCTGGGTATTTTAGTCTGGATATTTTTATTATTTTTAGAGTTATTGCCCTTGACCTAGTAAAATTTTGCAATTTTCAACCCGTGTCGCATGTAACTCAAAACGGATTTAACATAGAGTCATTAAACCTTACGGGAAGGTTGCTCAGCATATTTAGTTTTGCACCTGGGGTATCGCTTGTGGATTTATCCAGTATTTGTAGAGTTATTGCCCTTGACTTAGTACAAACCGTTTCATAATGTTGTTATTTGTTCCTTGAGTGCTTGAGTTAGAATCAACCAACTTTACAGGAATAATGATCAACATCACTAAAATATTGGAATAATGATTCACATTACTGTGAAGCTATGCACCTGGGACTTTGCATATGGATATTTTTCAGTTCTGTTTGAGTTATTACTCTTGACTTACAGTTGTATAAATTTGCAATTTTCAACTTGTTCATGCATAGCTCAAAAAGTATTTCACTTGTAGGCCTGAAAGTTTACAAGAATGTTGGTCAGCATGTGTACTTATGCACCTTGGGATTTGCTTGTGGATTTATTCAGTATTTGTAAAGTTCTTGCCATTTCCTTAGTAAAAGATTTTTAGTTTTCAAAAAAATTTTGACCTAGAGTCAAAAGATTGACAGAACAGTGGCGCGGTGGGGGCACACGTGTCCTATGGACACATTTCTAGATTGAAATAATAGAACGGTTCGTCCTTAAAATCATACGAACGATATGCAATTCGCATCAATATTTAATTGGACATATTCTCGGCGCAACGGACGGAAATATTTTTTCTTTACCTCTGTCTTTGTCTAAAATTTATTTCAGGTTTACCAATCATTTCAGTTTTACTTTATATCCAATTTATTTTACTTTGCCCAGACATTTTAATCGTTGTTGCAACAGACACACATTTCAGAATTTCAGACATTGCATTACTTTGTGAATTATGCATTAGGTTCTACTCTTTCACAAAAATATTCAACTTAATTATTTAACAACAAGCATATACCAAGAACATGAAGAAAATTTTAAAGGGGTTTTCAAATTTATATTTTTCAACGGGTAATAGGGAAAAATTTTATAAAAGATTTAAGTATTTTCCCTTTTTTCACATCATTTGGGGATCTGTGTTTATGAGCTTAAAACATTATTATTTTTGGGGAAACATTCAAATACAAAAAAAAAAAAGTGTAAGTGTATTACTTGTTTGTCTTGTTCTTTCTTAAATATCATATTTCAATTTGATATGCTTCAGATTTGGGGGCAAATAGTACACTTTACGGTAAAAAGTCTGACCATTCTTCAAAGTTGAAGTTGTAGACGCCAATGGCATGCATTGTTTTCTGTCACGAACAATAAAACACCATTATTTTTAAACAAAAACTAAAAGAAAACAATTCAGAATTTAGAGAATGGAATGACACTTCAGGAATGTGTATCTTAATGGTGTACAGCAACAATTAAATAGGTTGCAACATTAAACAGTTATATATCAAAAGTTGACAAATATCAAAGACATATAAATTTTAACAGTTATCGGCAAAAATGTTGAGAATTTTTATAATGTTAATAGACAAAAATACTTTTGAGGCATAATGTGCCTTTAAACTGCAACTTACTTACTCATTCAGACACCGTTACGTAGCCAATCCTTTTTAAAGAGTAAATCAATTTTAACTATGAAATGTGGAGCATGTAGGACATCGCCACACATTATATTCAATTATTAACAGGAAGCTGTGAGACGTAATATAGGTGCAAATATAACTAAAATCAAAACACAAAATATACGTTTTACTACAATAAAATGAAGGTAAATTTTATTCAATAAATTTCCAGTCGATCACTGAGGTGCAATGTGTGTTTGACTATTCTTTGCTTTATGTATATTGTTTTGGCAAATGCATTTCTTGTAATTGTTCATAAAAAGGAATCTTTTTTGTGCTATAAACTAACCAAACACCTATACGAATTAGAACTGTTTCATTTTGCTTAGTTGCGTGTGCAAAATCTAGAAAAATGGGTGTGTTATTGTAAGCCGATAAAAACGTTCCATTCTTTTTAATGTATGGCACCCTTAAAGGTATGAACGAACGTGTTCACAACAACTTAATTTTCTATTTATTTCTGTACAAAACCATAAAAATTACATTATAATCCATCGGTTAGGTTAATCATTTTAACAATTTTCTTTTTCTTGTTACATGTATGTTTTTGATTCCGCCTTAATCATAGGAAATTTTTCCGATTAATCTCGTTATTCATTTCGACTGGATTGCCCCAGCAATCACACGTTTTATTTCAACGTAAAATTGCATTATATTATCATTTGCTTTATTTTAACATCAGAAATAGTACTATATTGTTATCAAAATGTAATTCTACATAAAACAGGGTTTTCTTTTAAATCCATAAAATTACTATAAGTTGTGATAAATTAGTTTTGATTTAGATCATTTTTTTATTCGAAGTTCCTTAAAAAAATACGTTTATGATTTAATTTTGATATTTCAATCTTCATACCTTTTACCTAATATATCGAATCTAATGATTAATTTTTCTTCAATGTTATGCCCTCTCTTGATGTGAGATAACAGAACTTTACTTTCCGGGCTGTCGTGGGTTTGAGAAGTGGCTCAAACAATTAATGGATAAATCAATTCTAAATATGAACGTTTATAATACGTTTCTATTGATTTGTTTTAAATAATTTACAATCAGGTAGTCATAGTCAATTACAATATTAAAACTTTGTAGCAAATTTAAACACTTTTGGTGCTTTCCTGTAGCAAATCGAGAGATATTTTGAACTGAAAAAAATGATATACCCTATTGCTGTATGTTTCGTTGTGAAAGGACAATACATATATTTTTTCTACTTTTTTTTTTTTTTGTTGAAAATCTTATTTTTTCCTCTCTGCACATTTTAATGACTGACAACAAAGTAAGTCTGCACATGTGTTGTAATTATAGATAGATAGTTTATTAAGCAAAAGGTTACAACCAATGAGTTTACACAGTACACAACTCTTATACAATCTGCAAAACAATAAGCCAATGGTGGCTGTTCAAGCATCAGAAAAATAAAAAATGATCAGGTTACAATTTTTACATACATATATGCAAACCATATAGAAAACGGAGGAAAAATAACATTGTCACTGCTGACATGGTAAGGAGAAATGATAGGTTTGAAATGACATCTGATTTCTCGATTTGAAAGATTTAAATACAAAAGTTGCTAATCGTATATTAAAAGTGTATATTTACTTTCTGTTTACATACGTTCAATACATTTTGACAATATATTAAGATATTTCCAAAAATATTTGTCAATCTATATTATTTTAAGTTTTATATACACTACACTCCAATAGAAAATGAATATCGTCTTCAAGAGTTTTGCATACATAGCATTTTGTTTCATTTCTAGGTATTTTATTTGGTTTGTGACATCGGCCTGTTTCAATTTGATAATCTGCTTGCTGACAATCGGAATCTTGTTATTGCAATTCGAAATTTAAACACATCTATCTTATTTAAGTATTCTTTCAAAACAAACCATGATAATAACCTGTAAAAAGATGCCCGTGTTTAGTAAATGATACCATACATGAAAGTCTGCAAGAAAATTTTGATAGTTTGGAATGATTCTGGCTTTTTAAGTATACCCCGGTATATTCTGATTGCTGTTTTCGTTACTTCTCTATTTATTTTGTTTCAATAGAAGTGTTGAAATTCACATGAGAAAAGGCACAAAGATGTTCATGATGTTCATGATGTAAATTCTTTCTTCTTTAACAACTATCTCTACCTAGAAATAAAGCACATAAAATAATTACAAAATCTGGAAAAAGAGTGATCTCTCGAGGGCATTACTCAAAATTAAATTACAAAAACGTTGCGGACTCGGTTTGTTTGAGTCTGTACATGTGAGATAATGAAAAAGTGCAATATCCCTTATGTACCCTGTCATTGGTTTCAGCGGTACTCAATTTTCAACAATTAAAATTCCAAACGACTAAAAAGATAACAATACTAAAAATAAAGTACGTGGCACTTGGCTGCAAGTTGAAGATTTACGTATTATAAAACATAATATAAAGAGACTCAACTATGGGCTTTGACATGATTTTTCGAGATGTTTACACTTATTGATCTGTACTAAAAACTTGTGTTCATTCATTCCCTCAGGGTTTTTTTCAGAATTATTGAATGAACAGCGTTTGAGCGTGTTTACCTATAACAGTATTAGTTATATAGATTTTTGACATATAGCCTGATATGAATATTTATATCGAATTTATAATAAAGCAAGTTTTTTTTTGAAAAAAAGGGAGATGTCTTAGAAAATTGACAGTGGCCGTGTATATTATAAAGTATAAAGATTTTTGACAGGTTATATGGCCCTATGTAAACGGCGTTTGAAAATATAACCCGAGCCGCCAAAAACTTGATATTGAGTTGACTTATTAATATTGAGTTATTCAGATCTGGGCGTTACACTACACTATCCAATGAAAAAGTGACGTTACAAACATGCATTATTACATATAAATTGATACATGCTTGTAAATTTGCTAAATAAAATATGTTTAAACTAACATGTGCATGTGCCAGCTGCTGCTTTTAGCATTTTTGTTGTTCTTTATTTTATTAAGGGTTTATTTCTATTCATCTTTTGCCTGTATTTATTGTTTCTATTGCTTTTTATAAGATAATTTCACACTCTGTCTGATAATAATTCTCTTATTTTTATTATTATATAATTACATACCATCATGTGTCGGTGTCCAATGTTATCCGAATAGCACGATTCAAAGTGTCACATAAATCAAGCTCAATTTCTTTTACCGATCGGGGTACAATATTTAAACTACTTCTAATATATACTTAAATTTTATGGCCATTTGCATTTTTAATAATGCCGACTCTTTCTGTTTTGAAGTAACTGGAAGTGTTCGTATTTTGAAGTAACAATTTCCTTATTGTTAGATCTGAAAAGTTTTGCTGATAAATAATAAAACCTTTTTAAATTAGACATGTTAATATTGAGATGGATTTCTACAGTATTAGATAAGTCATATTACCTTCCTAAACTCCAGTCCTGTATAGAGAACCAGCGTAGAAGCCTCCACATTTCTGGCTCGTATTACCTTCACAATCCGTGTTGCATCTCGACTCTGGTATCTTCTCAGCGATGGCGAAATTTATATCTGCACCGCACCAGCATGCGTAGCCATACTTAAATATCGATGAATGAATTGTAAGATGGAGAAATTTTGAATTATTATTCGTCTTTATAATTGAAAAGATATTTTAAATATAGACATCTGTAAAAGAATGGATAGACTTACATTAAAAAGTTTAAATCTTACACTATATACGCTTTGTGTTAGCAACCCAAATTTCGGCATTGAAGCGAGTTTTTTTTCTTCATTCTAGAATAGTTTTAGTTATATTAAAAGGTCGATAAACGATATTAATCAAATATAAATAGTCACCGAATAATGTATTTCAGCGATGATGTTCTGAAATAATCTGCGGACTCCCTTAAAGCAGCCTACCATAAAAATAAGTTATACATTGCAAATAACACTTTAATCCACGTACAATGTAAATAATCATGAAGTGGTCAAAAAAGCAAACATAGCCCTTACTGCGTAAGTAACGCAGAAGAAATATTTATATTTACACTGAAGAATCAGTGCTTAATCGCACATAACATATAAATTACTCCTTGAATCTTAAATCTTTTTACTTAATCAAAAATATTTGGTACATTTTTCTCAAGTTTAATTTTCTTGAAATATTTTGACTCATCTGGAGGCATGGAGCTTTAATAAGAACAACATTGCTGAATCTGATATTGAATTATTCATTGGTTGAAATGTTACCGTAGAATGGTTGAATGTTTCTAAATGCTTATTGAATTGCGTCCGACATTAATGCATAAACTCTATAAACAAGGTTGTTAAAAATAAATGTCAAAACATTTTCCCTACGAAAGACAATAAATCAAATAAATAAAAAATAGAAAAGACCTACAATTTATTTCATTTAATAGAAATTATTTTGAAATAATATGAATCTCAACATTTCTTTTAAGGTACAATTTTTAAAATGTTACAAGTGTCAGGATATATCTAAAGTTCTTGAATCTACATTTTAATAGAAATTTCAAATTCAATATAAATTCACGAAAACAACTTACTTCAGTCATTGAAAAGGGTAATCCCTTGTTTCGACAAAGGGTAAGACAGTATTCTGTTGATTGACTTGAGGAATTGTGCATATCAGCCAGAAACCTGGGATCGTGGTTGTAGCAACCGATGTATTGAGCTAAATCCATCCAAAAATATAACAATAATTTGCCATCAATTTAGTATATTAGAAAATGGTACTGCATTTTACATAGACTGATGATGAAAGTAAACATAGGCAGAAACAGAAAATTTAAACTAATTTAGAGAAATTTCGTTTACTTTGCATAATTCAAAAACAATGAAAGTCGGGAAACAATTCTATCAAAAAAATACTTTCAATGCATTAAAGAGTAAAAAAGCATACCGCACATTTTTGTATTTCTGAACGCAGATCAGGAAATACAATGAAGACATTCAATCTCTGGCACAGAATTTCATGACAGACCTTACAACAAGAAGTGCTCAAAACAGCTTAAATCTAGCGATGTAACAGAAATATATATTTTTATTTTGTTACAAGTTTCCAACAAATTACAACACATTCAAAGTTCCAAAATAGCGCTTGCTTAAAGAATTGTCAATAAATGCATAATTACAAATTACGCGGATGAATATCATTTTAAGCAATGAAATGCTTTTTTTAGCGATGTCGATTACCAAATACTATACAGCGTAGAACACAAATAAATCTGACTGTCGAGTAGTGGAATATACTGTTTAACTATATTTTACGTTCCTAAAGAGTCCTTTAACATGCTTCTGTTGATATCACATGCAAGCTAGTGCCTTTATAAATGTGTGTGAATGCTGTGTTTTCTTGGCTAAGTGGCAAGTTAAAGTTTAAAAAAATCATTGAAAAATCATCAATGCAATGTATTCGCTGGTTTGTTACATGTGACTTTTTTGCGGATACAAACATTCTCAGAAATGTATTCAACGCGAAAAGCGCTTATTTAATAAGCTCGAAATATTTTTTAGGAATACAGTGTTGCCTTGTCAATATAAAGAGCAAAATCAAAAGTCAGACATATCATAGATGAACAAAAATGGAAAATAAACTACAAAATCAAATTGCGTAGATTCTTCAGTAATAAATTAGACTTCAGAAGGAATAGAAAACTAAACACAAATTCCATGATCAAAAGAAAAAATAAATTACAAACAAGATACAGAACAAAAACAAGACTCTTGTTGTTGAAAAGGGCGGAAAAAATTTGGAATGAAGATACAATAACTATGAACTTTGTTAAAATTGAGAGATGACAAAATTATAATTAAAAGTAACACTTATATCGATGGTGATACGAAATTCTTATTTGAAGTTAATGCTACAAGAAAGAAGAAGATATTTTTTTTTTCAGAAATCCGGAAACGGACACATATAAGGTAGATCTCTTATTGTAATCATAGGGAAATGTATACAGCAGATGTGATAATGAAAAAAGGTCGAACCTTTAACAGTGTACAGTTAATCTATCGCACCCAAACCCAGCGTACACTTAAATAGTTTGACCAGTAAGCGTCTATGTATATCGGATCACAAAGTTACTTGTTATGCTACTCAATTATGATTATGATTTGTAGAATAAATTAACTATATTAATATAAGCTTGTTTTAAGCAATTTTATTCACCGACACAAAATCAGTTGCCGTCAGTTTACCTACATTATAAATTTAACCCTCTGTTATTTTGATGACATGTGTGCCGGTCCTACCTTGTCATCTTCAATACAAAATATGCAATTGAAATCGGAGATTTATGAAGTAATTTATAAAATACACTCACTCTGACGTGTGTTTACAAGCACGAATAAATCCGCCATTAGTATGTATCGCATGATTTTACCTCGCTTAAAGTAGTAGCGCACCGCTATACGTTCGACCCTCTGTTAAAGCAACTACAGAGCTAATTATGTCGCATAAAATTTGGAATAAAGTTACATCACGAATTTTTTAATCTAATTACATGTTGCTTTTCACAGTTGTGTACTATCTGCTATCGTTAAATTCATTTAAATAGCAAATTTACACACTTTCACGGCAGATAACTCAAAACATAAGAATATGAATTTATTAATTTCTTTCAATTCTGTGTACTAGTTTAATTTTCTTTCTTTTCCTTTGTTTACAATGGCGGTAATTTAGTAAACATCTTTTAGCTAACACAATTTTGTTTTCAACAAAAGAAAAATTAATTCCATAGTTGACATTTTTGTGTCTGTCATATTCAGCGAATTCCTTAAACATGAAATATTTATTCAAACATTTTAACGCTAACATTACAAATAGTAAATATCTGAGGGTATTTTTAATTTTAAACTGAAAAGGAATCTCACAAAGTTTAAATAAAGGGAAAATAAAATATTCTTGACTTCGAGGACAAGGTTGTGAGATAAAACAATTTTTGGAATAATTCAAAACAATACCTTTCTTTTCTTCTTCTATAACTGAGACAAAAACATCTGAAACAAGATTACTTACATCCACGTTTTTTGTAGAATACCGAGTTGCTTTGTGAAGGATCAGTTTCTCCGGTGAAGGAAGTACAGCCCGTACAATTGCCCGTATCAGGATAGTATATTATACTAGAACAAACAAGGTCCATCAAACATCTGAGTGCACATGCTGATTTACCGCTTACCATCTCAAATGTTTTTCTTTCATCCAAACATTTAAATCCTTGCAACGTATCATCCATTTGGAACTGAAACTTGTCTAGACCTCTATTAAGCCCAATTTGCAACATTAAGAAAACCCATATCATAACAATAATATTCTCCATTGCCTTTCTGTGTTTTCTCTTTAAAATGAATCAAGCTGCTATGGGTTCAGCTATAACTGTTTAGGAAATGATGAAGCGCAAAATTTAATTCAAGGATGAATAATTGAATATGTCACGTGTGTCTTAAAAAATCGAGAACAATGCCAATGAACTATTGATTAATAGTTGTTATTATTTTCATATCACTAACATTCACTAACATACGTTTGGATAATATCTAAATAACACCGCTGAATGCAAATAGGTAGAAATATTGTGAAAATACGCTTGCATACCGAATTCCAACGGAATTCTTTCAGCCCTTTCCGTCCAATTTCGGTAGGAAGTTGAACACAGTAATAAGAGTACACATAACTTACGCGGTACTTCGGTCTAAGAAACATGTAAATAAATTATGATTTAATGCTTAGAGTTGTTGACTTGAAGTTTATTCGAACATATCGAGAAAAGGTTCACCTTTAGTAATTAAATATATACGGTACGTTATGTATATATACTTATTGTTATGGTTGTAGAAAGCGACTGTACAGAATGTATACCTGACTTTGGTTATTATTGTATATCAGTGGTACTTTTAACTTGATTACGGTTGTTATACGTTTTTTTAATCAATACTTTTACCAATATAAACCTCATTTCCCATTGTATTGAATGTAATGTTGTTGTTTTTTTGTTGTTTTTTTTTGTTTTTTTTTGTTACATCTAAAACAACGTGGTAGAACTACTTTAATATATATTAAGTTCGAGATTATTATTAATAAGAGTTGCGGTGATCTGATTGACCGAATTCCAGAGATGACAAAATAAGTATTTAGAATTTAGAATAGAATAAGACCGCCTCCGTGGTCGAGGGGTTAGAGTTCGATGACTTCTAACCCAGTTACCTCTCTTGCAAGGGTTCGATCCCCAGAATATGCTTTGGTAGTTTAGCACGGAGGAAGGTAGTCTAGTCTAGGAACGATGGTTAGGAAACTACCCGCCTATATGACTGAAATACTGTTGGAAGAAGGCGTAAAATAAAACAAACAAGAATAGAATAAAGACCCGCTGCTATGTTGAATTTATGTTTTGTGTTTCACTCTTCAATTTTACTAATTTTTGTCGGTGTCAATCAATGCAACTTTCCATTGATTTAAGGAATGACCATCCTAATGCATTACCTCCGCATTGAAGAGTATTTAAATAGGCTAGAACTACTGCCAACTACATTAAGGGCCGTAGGTTCAACCCCAGAAGGGTGAACATTTTTTTTCTTTTAATATTATTCATATTTATTCTAATATTCCTTTTGGGAAGAAAAAAAGTGTTTTATTTTTAATTACAGTTTCTTATAAATTAAGGTATATACTGGCTAAAATGAGAATATGGTACCTGATATTTTCATCTGTATTAAAATCAAAACCACGGTAAAACATTTAATATTTTACCAGATTAACCAAGACTAGTATACATTTGAAAAACATTTAGGGCGACTTGAAAACCGGCACTCCTTTTGGTAAATTTTAGGGATTTTTTTTATTTAGTTCTCTAAGCAGGCAAATTGTCAAACAGGTGTTAACATGGGATTGGTAACATTTTTATACCTATTTTTTTGTTTTGTTCTTTTTTTATATTTTTTTATAAACAATCGTTTCGCTTATATGCTGTTGTTAGTTGAATTGTTATTTTAGTTTCTTAGCAAACAATAATTGACCTAAGGATGATATTGTAGATTATTTAAAGGTTCCTCATTTCTGAAAAAAGCCCTTTGAACACCCTAGCTTCAATTCAGAAAAGTGGCCATAACTCGATTTCCATACGGTAAAGATTGTTTAAATTTTGCATGCATGTGATATAGAAAGAAGATACTACGTGTTTTATATAAAAATGTTTATTTTACAATTAAAAAATATAACCAATGCACCTTTAGCATTTGTACAACTTGATGTTCCGACGGAAATTATTAATGGATCAAGTCTTATCAATCCAGCCTCATTAACATTTCAAGAGTCAAAAAGGCCCACATAAAATCCACATCACACAGCCTTTTCACTTCCATAGTCCCAAAATTTCATATCAAATCGATATACAAAATCAAAATCGTGTTAGTTTATAATTATTTTGTCTTGTTCATACTTGAATATCATATTTGAATTTGATATGCTTCAGATTTAGGGGCAAATAGTACACATTGCGGGAAAAAGTCTGATCATTATTCGAATTTGAAGTTGTAAACGCCAAGGTCCTTCACGCAGTGTATTCTTTCACGAACAATAACACATCGATTATTTTATATATAAACTATGATTCTTCTCACAGTTTCTTATTTCATTATTTACACATATTTGCCCTTTCACAGAAGGTGAATATTATACATTGCTGAGGCAAAATGTGCCTATAACATATCATGTAAAGATGTAAAGGCGATGCAAATCCTGTTTCATCAATTGAGTTAAATAAAACGTGGACATTTGAAAATCTGATTATTCTATGGTTTTATGTTAGCGATTACATATTGAGGTAAGGTTTACATGTCATGCTTTAAATGGATAGAATATTGTGATATAGGTGTCAACATGGATAATAACTATACCGTTAGTATTATAGTAAAGTCAGTAAATAATTTGTAAACGAGAGCAGGTAACCTAAACAACGTTCCATCATAAAGATAATTATTGATGCATTGCATGCAGTTGTTCCGTTATATAGACTGCAATATCTCCCAAGAGTCGGGTCAATATGGTGGCTGATTTGTGCCATTCGTGTTTTCGCCCCGCGACCCCGCCAAGTGAAAAGTCGTTTATTAACAAGTTAAAATTGCGGAGGTGCGCAGCGAAAATACGCTAATTAGCGACGGCGCGGGCGAAGTTTAATTTCTCGCCAGACGGGGCGCGGGGCGAGATATAAGAAATGAAACGGCGGGCGCCGGAGCAAAACCACGCTTATTAGCGTCCAAGCTAGTTAACGTGTTTTAGTTCCGCGCCCCGCAATTTTAACTTGTTAATTATCGCTAATTAGCCTGTTTTCGTCCCGAGACCCCGCCGTTTTATTTCTGAAATCTCGCTCCACGCTCACGCGGGGCGAAATTTGATTTATTAAACTTCGCCCCGTGCCCTCCCTAATTAGCGTATTTTCGCTGCGCAACCACGCCATTTTTAACATGTTTATAATCGACCTTTCGCTTGGCGGAGTCGAGGGACGAAGACACGATAATTAGCGCAGCTAAGTTTTATTTATTCAATTTTGCCCCGCGACCCCGCTAATTAGTGTGTTTTCGTCCAGCGACCCCGCCGTTTTATTTTTTTCCCCTTCGAAGAAGAGGGGGTATATTGTTTTGCTAATGTCGGTCTGTCTGTCTGTCTGTCGGTAGACCACATGGTTTCCGCTGATTATCTTGAAAAGTTTTTATCACAAATTCTTCATATTTCACATAGTGATTGGCCATAACTAGTAGATGACCCCTATTGATTTTGGGGTTACTAGGTCAAAGGTCAACGTCACAGGGGCCTTAAATGTCAAAATGATTTCCGCTGATTATCTTGAAAAGAATGTATAACAAAGTCTTCATATTTCACATAGTGATTGGTCATCACCAGTACATGACCCCTATTGATTTTTGGGGTCACTAGGTCAAGGTCAAGGTCACAGGGCCTTAAATGTCAAAATGGTTTCCGCTGATTATCTTTGAAAAGTATGTATCACAAGTCTTCATATTTCACATAGTGATTGGTCATCACTAGTAGATGACCCTATTGATTTTAGGGTCACTAGGTCAAAGGTCAAGGTCAACAGGGGCCTTAAATGTCAAAATGGTTTCCGCTGATTATCTTGAAAAGTATGTATCACAAAGTCTTCATATTTCACATAGTGATTGGTCATCACTAGTAGATGACCCCTATTGATTTGGGGTCACTAGATCAAGGTCACAGGAACCTTAAAATGTCAAAATGGTTTCCGCTGATTATCTTGATAAGTATTTATCACAAAGTCTTCATATTTCACATAGTGATTGGTCATCACTAGTAGATGACTCCTATTGATTTTGGGGTCACTAGATCAAAGGTCAAGGTCACAGGAACTTTTAATGTCAAAATGGTTTCCGCTGATTGTCTTGAAAAGTATGTATCACAAAGTCTTCATATATCACACAGTGATTGGTCATAACTAGTAGATGACCCCTATTGATTTTGGGGTCACTAGGTCAAAGGTCAAGGTCACAGGGGCCTTAAATGTCAAAATGGTTTCTGCTGATTATCTTGAAAAGTATGTATCACAAAGTCTTCATATTTCAAATAGTGATTGGTCATCACTAGTAGATGACCCCTATTGATTTTGGGGTCACTATGTCAAATGTCAAGGTCACAGGGACCTTAAAATGTCAAAAGGGTTTCCCTGATTATCTTGAAAAGTATTCATCACAAAGTCTTTATATTTCACATAGTGATTGGTCATTACTAGTAGATGACCCCTATTGATTTTGGGGTCACTAGGTCAAAGGTCAAGGTCACAGGGGCCTTAAATGTCAAAAGGGTTTCCGCTGATTATCTTGAAAAGTATTCATCACAAAGTCTTCATATTTCACCTAGTTATTGGTCATAAGTAGTAGATGACCTCTATTGATTTAGGGGTCATTAGGTCAAAGGTCAATGTCACATGGGCCTTAAATGTCAAAATGGTTTCCGTTGATTTTTCCATAATTGAACACTTCCATGTACCCATTTTTGGCAAGTTTCTGTAATAAAATTACCAATTATGTGAGTCAATGGCTAGAAAGGGGGGTATATGTGTCGTTCGACATTCTTGTTTAAATCTCGCTCCGCTCCCCCGCGGGACGAAGTTTTATTTATTTAACTGTGCCCCACGCCCTCGCTTATTAGCGTGTTTTCGCTGCGCGACCCCGCCATATTAACTTGTTAATTTTCGACTTTTCGCTTGGCGGGGTCGCAGGGCGAAAACACGAATGGTACAAAACATCCACCATAGGTCAATGTTTCCTGGAACATAAAACTTTACCCTATTTGCTTTTTGTATTGTTATTGACTATAAATAGCTTATTGTTAATTATTTAAAACAAGTCAATAGAAACGTATAAATATTATTATTAAAATGTATTTTATGGTTAGCGTTTGTAGATTAATTCTCGAACTTGTGTATGTTATTTCCCACCTGGCTATTCGTCTAGACAAAGGATTGCAAATGAACTTTTTGACTCTTTGCTTGCTAGTGTTTGTATATATATTGTAAATATTATAAACATAAAATGCAGATTATATTTTAAATTAAGTAATCACTTAGCCAAGCTTTAAAAAAATAAAATCAACATTTAAGTGATTGTGCCATGTTTGAATATCATATTATTTTCATCATTATCTAATTTCATTTACATAATAAATAACGTGTCAATGAGCCAGTCTATATTCAAATGACCGTATCTAAATATGTATCAAACTTTTGGTCCAATTATAATTTTTGGTGACTAAAATAGCAGAAATGATGAAATGAATGACTTTATTACTTGTATTGACGTTGTTATTATCTGAGAAATATTATTGATTTCACAAGCAACTTTCATGGTGAAAAACTAATAGATTTTTTTAAGTAACACATGAGTCAAAAAGGCCCCATATAAAATCCACATCACACATCGTTTTCATTTCAATAGTCCAAAAATCCATATGACATCCATCAAATTCCAGAAGCCAAAAAAGTTCATATAAAATCTTTTATTGTTTTTGATGTAGCAAAGTTCTATCAAACTGTCCAATGATAGTGTTGAAATTAAGAGATCCTTAAACATGGTTGAGAACATTACTGCTTCTATTGCACTCGTACACAACTGTAAAACCTTAATCAGACCCGGCTAGGGCCTAGTCCAATATAGTTTTGACAGCTGTTTACTCGTCTTATTGTACTCAACAATTTATAATAATCTCAAAAGCAATAAGCAAAAAAAAATGCAGATTATGTTTTAAATATAGTAGTCACTCAATCTAATCACTTTTTTCTAAATAATGTGGTAGTTAACGTAATACCTGTATACTGTACTATGTATGTATAACGGTCAAAATTCAGTCTATTCAGTAATGGGGAAAATTTTAGTCTTGCTTTTTTTTAATTTTTTTTATTGTTTTAAAAAAATCAACAGTTTTCAAATTCTCTCATAAAAGTAGTTTTTCTCTTGTACAACATGTTACCGAGCTTTAGAAAAATAAATTAAACGTTTAACTGATGTGATAGTGCCATGGGATTTCATATTCTTTTTTAAGTATCTCATTCTATTTACCTAATAAATAACGTGTCAATGAGCCAGTCTATATTCTAATGACAGCAACCAAATTCGGATATGGAACGAGGGGTATGACTGAAATAAGCAAGGGAGATTTTTTGGCGCTACGGGCGGAACGGAAATATTTTTGCAAAAGAGGCAAAACGTATGCTTATTCATGAAAATAATTAATATATAAGTAATAAAACAAATTAAATGAGTGAAAAAAAAGTTTAAAAAATATTTGCAAATGGTTGTTTTGAAGGATTTTGTGACGATTGTTCTCTTTTGCCTAGATTTTTTATTACATTTATTGGTTCTATACCTAAATTCATTGTGTTTAATCAAGTAGTTTAATCTTTTATAAAAAAAAGTAAACAAAACGTTACAAAGAATTGATTATATTGAACAATTAATTCATAACTATTTTTTGATATTACAGACATATTTTTGCTATTTGTAAAATAACAGAACAGTTCGGCCTCAAAATCATACGCACATAATGCAATTCGTATCAATATATAAATGGACATATTTTCGGCGCAACGGACGGATATATTTTTCTTTACCCATGTGTTTGTCTTCAATTCATTTCAATACCATATATTGCATTTTTACTTGATATCCAATTTATTTTGCTTTAACCAGACCTTTCAATCTTTGTTGCAACAGACAAACATTTCAGAATTTCAGACATGGCTTCACTTTGTGAATTTATGCATTAGGTTCTCCTTTTTCACAAAATATGCAACTTAATTATGAAGAAAATATTATTAGTGCTTTGGATATTCAACTGTAGTACATAACAATTCACAAGGCTGATTTTGTACATTACCTGATACTGTTTACATCATTTGGCAGCGTCTTTGATATGAGCTATGAAACAATAGTATTTAGATTTAACGTACTATTCGATACAAAATCAAAATCCTTTTTGTTTATTACTTGTTGTCTTGTTCATACTTAAATATCATATTTAAATTTGATATGCTTTATATTTGGGGCCAAATAGTACCATTTACGGGAAAAACTCTGATCATTATTCGAAGTTGAAGTTGTAGACGCCAAGGCCAGTCCCCAAGCGTATTCTTTCACGAACAATAAAACACCAATGTTTTATTATATAAACTAAGATTCCAAGAATACAATTCAGAATTTAGAGAATGGAGTGACACGTCAGGAATATGTATCTTAATGATGTACAGTATCAATTACCTGACTATCTGAAGTAAGTTGCGACATTAAACAGTTACAGATCAAAGTTCATCTATTCATATTGGCAATTATCAAAGACATATACATTTTAACAGTTATCGGCAATGTTTTTAGAATCTTTATAGACCCTTTCATTTAAGACCGTATTCAAGTTGTCGCCCTTGGATGATGTCATTGGGGGATACGGTGGACATTGCCGATACGATTAAGTACATTTATTTGTTTTAAGAGTAGACCATATGGCTGGGTAACTGATCATGATTGCCATTTTCGTTTGATTCCTAATAATGAAAATTTAACCAGGCAGTTAATCGCACTAACTTGCGGCCTGTATAATATAATCCCCCATAATGTATCTATGTCTCTGCTTATATACAATACGTTAGTATTCTGTAGTTTCGAAACACGGCAGCGTAATAAGTAATTGCAAGATACTGGTTGATTAAAATTATTTTGATTTAAGCATTACTAAGACAAAGAAAAACAACAATATAAATCTATGTAATTTCAAAAAAAAAATATTTAGGCATAAAAAGTAAAAATTATTTTGAATGTACATGACAGTATACTGTTTGTGTCAACAAAAAATGCGCTCTCAATAAATCGTCAATCACACCATATATTTAAATATCCTTTATTACCTCCCTTTATTTACATGAAATGTTAAATTCGGTTATATCTTTATAAATAATGCTTTTTGGAACCTACAATATTGATAAATCTTAATTCGAGCATCATATTTATGATTTAAAACCATAAAACAAATGTGTTACAGGATCTTTAAGCTGGTAAAGTGATAATTTCAACTTGATACGTTTTTAATTCAAACTCTGCTTATCAAATATTTAAAAAGAAATCACTGAAAAACAAGTTGTGAAACACGTACCCAGAAATTCGTTATTAATAACTGAATTATAATTTTACGTTTATTTTGACTGTGCCAGTTGGTAGGACTCTGAGAATCAAATCAGTAAGGCATAACCTAGGATGATCCATAACTAAATTCAGACTGTAAATAGTTTAGCAACGAACAAAAGTGACGTCTTCTGATGTAATGTTATATATCTTAAAATGCACCCTGGTGGTTTATGATATCACAGCCAAGAGTCGCTTGTATATACAACATATGCACCTTGTTAATTAATATGTTACGGCCCAGTGGCGCTTATATATTGTCCAACAATATTGGCCTGGCACTTTATTAACTTTCGTAAAGGTCACTTGAATAAACACTGACCTATATCTATCGAATATATCGATATATTTGCTAACATCACTGATCAGTGAGATGTGGTGTATTTGAATAGATGTCGGACTACCGATCTGAAGGTCTCTGATTCGATTCCTTACCAACACCACGGTGTTTTTTTTTTTTAATTTACTTGCAAGAACTAATTTGAAATCGATTTAGAATGCCATTTTAAGGGGTGTTTTCGTACACAATTATATTTTTATTTCTTTAACTTTATTTCAACAATTCTTTTTGTGACATTATATGCAATCGTATATGCTTTAGCGCATACAGGCTATAACTTATTAAAAATACTACACTGAAAGAACACAAAATATAAAGCTTTGTAACAGTTTTAGGAGTGGTTATTTCAACATTAAAACAAAAACAATATATGAAAAGATACAAACGTACCAGTTTACGTCTACAATCTACAAGTGAAACACTTTTCCAGGTTTTTAATATACATCATTTTAAAAATTGGATATCTATATTCATAACGATTTACAAGTTGATCGTAAAGTTTACGGAATATCACGACTACAGGGTCAAATGCAAGAGTGCCAGGTCAATGTTATTGGACAATACACACATCTTTTTTGACCTGGCACTTCATTAATTTCCGTTAAGGTCACTGGATAAACAATATTATCTTACGAATATATCGATATATTTGATTATTTGTTACCTTCACTAGTCAATGACTTGCGGTGTATTGGTATAGATGCCGGACTTCTGATCTGAAGGTCTCTGGTTTGATACCTTACCAACACCACGTTTTTTTATTTCATAACTTTAGTTTTCATTATTAGATAAAACATACAGCACGTCTATAAAACAAATTAAAATTACTACACAGATAAAATACACAAAAAAATCAAAACGTTTTGCACGAGTTTAGAGAGAAATGGCAATTTTAAAATAAAAAAAAGAAATTTTTAATTTTTAATCTCAATCTTTTTTTATTGTTTTGATATTAAATTTATGCATGCATTAGTAAATTTTTACATGTTATACGCATAATTGAACGATCAGTATTTACGCATTTAACTTTTCAATAAGCTAACATTCTATGCGGCCTGTATAATATAATTCCCCCATTTACGTCACATCCGTTAAAGGTAGTAACTCTTCACTGACTGTTATCGCTTAAATGAAAGGGTCTATAATGTTACTAGACAAAAATACTTCTGAGGCATATTGTGCCTTTAATCTGCAACTCATGCATTAGACACCTTTACAAAGTCAATCCTTTGTCAAGAGCAGATCAATTTTAGTTATGAAATGTGGAGCATGTAGGACATTGCCGTACATTGTATTCAATTATTAACAGGAGCAGTGAGACGTTATTGTAGGTGCAAGTATGACTAAAATATCGAAACAAAAAATAAACGTTAGAATACAAATAAAGTGCAGGTAAATTTTATTAAAAGCCTCTCCAGTCGGTCACTGAGGTGCAATGTGTGTTTGCAATACAGAATGTGGTTTTTTTTTTTTGTTTTTTTTTTTTTTTTTTTTTTTTTTTTTGAGGCCCTTTAAAAGGTAACCCCGTTTATTTGAACATATATAAATACATATATATATAAGCATACATACAAAGACACAGTTATATTTTAATATAATATATAAACTGTATTTAAAAAATAATAATACATAATCAATTATACAATGTCTACATTCACATACTTATCATGAAATGAAGAAATTAAAATATATTTCAAACTTTGTCAAAAATATCTACCTTGTTAACAATGTTTTGTGTTTCTCTCCCGATTTGGTATTGGTACTTAATATAATGCTTAGTATCCTCAATAGACGTTTTTTTTTTTAAATTCATTTTACAATGACATATTTACATGTACTTCTTTACAAATAAAAGCAAAAGATTTGTTTCATAATCTGCATTTTGTAAGCCTAAAAGAAATTGTATTCTTGTTAAATGCAAATGAGTATTTTCAAAACGACCATGAATCATTTCGCGAAAACAACTTCACAGTCCCTCTAGCAGAATGTTTTCTTTGCTTTATTTATATGGTTTTGAAAAATGCATTTCTTGTAATTGTTCAAACAAATGAATATTTTTGTATGATATAAACTAACAAAACACCTATACGAATAAGCACTGTTTCATTTTTGCATAGTTTTGTGTGCAAAATCTAGAAAAGTGGGTGTTTTTGTAAGCCGATAAAAAACACTCCATTTTTATCAATTTATGGCACCCTTTAAAGTATGAATGATTGTGTTCACAATAACTTATTTTTCTATATTTTCCTGTACAAAACCATCAAATTAACAGTATAAACTATCTTTTAACAATTGTCTTTCCTTGTTATGTTTTCGATTCCGCCTTAATCATAGGAACATTTCCCGATTAATCTCGTTATTTATTTTGACTGGGTTATCCCAAATATTTGCGTTTTATATTATTTGCGATATCTTAACGTCAAGAATAGTAGTTATATTTGTTATTTAAATGTAGTTCTATATAAAAAAAAGGTTTTCATTTAAATTTATTAAGGTTAATATAAGTTGTGATAAATTAGCTTTTTAGAAAAAAAAATATTTTTTTTGAAGTTCCTTTGAAGAATACTTCTCAATCTTCATTCCTTTTACATAATATATCGAATCTAATGATTATATTTTCTTCAATGGCATGCCTTCTCTTGATGTGAGATAACAGAACGATACTTTCTGAGCAGTTAAAAGGCGATCGTAGGCTCGAGGACTGACTCAATAAATTTATTGATGATTCAATTCTAAATATGAACGCTTATCATACATTTCTATCGATTTGTTTTAAATAATCTACAATCAGGTAGTCATAGTTACAATACAAAAAGCTTACAGCATTTTTAAAGACGATTCTCGCATTTCCAGTAGCATATTTTTTGAAAATCTCATTTTTAACCTCTCGGCACATTTTAATGACTGAAACAAAGTAAGTCTGTACATGTGTTGCAATGATAGATACATAGTTTATTAAACAAAAGGTTACAACCCATTAGTTTATACAATACAAAAAATCTTACAATTACAATTTGCAAAACAATAAGCCAATGGTGGCTGTCCAAACATCAGAAAAATAAACAATGTTACAATTTTTACATACATATATGCAAAACATATAGAAAACACAGGAAAAATAGCATAGTCACTGCTGACATGGTAAGGAGAAAAATAAGGTTTGAAATAACATCTGATTTCTCCATTCGAAAGATTTAAATACCAAACTTGCTTATTGTTTAAGTGTATATTCATTTTCTGTTTTCATAAGTTCAATAAATTTCGATATATTAGGATATTTCTAAAAATATTTGTCAATGTATTTTATTCTTAAGTTTTTATATACATTGTACACTACACTCCAATAAAAAATAAAACTCGTCTTCAAGAGTTTTGCATACATAACATTTTTTTCATTTCTAGGTATTTTATTTGGTTTGTGCCATCGGCCTGTTGAAATTGCTAATCTGTGTGCTGACAATCGGAATCTTGTTAATGCAATTCGAAATTTAACCACCTGTATCTTTTTTAAGTATTCTTTAAAACCAAACTCTGAAAATAACCTATAAAAAGATGCCCGTATTGGGTCAATGATACCAATCATGAAAGTCAAATTTTGATAATTTGTTATGATTATGGCTTTTTTAGTATACCCCGGTATATTCTGATAGTTGTTTTTGTTATTTCTCTATTTTTTATGTTGTTTCAAAAGAAGTGTCAAAATTCACACGAGAAAATGCCACAAAGATGTTCATGAAGTGAACAATTCATCCTTTAAAAACGATCTGTACCTGGAAATAAAACACATAAAATAATTAAAAAATCTGGAAAAAGAGTGATCCCTCGAAGGCATTACTCAAAATGAAATTACGAAAACGTTGCGGACTCGGTTTGTTTGAGTCTGTACATGTTGGATAATGAAAAAGTGCAACATCACTTATGTACCCTGTCATCGGCTTGAGCGGTTCTCAATTTTCAACAATTAAAAGTGTTGGAATCAATAATTCCAAACGACTAAAAAGATAACAATACTAAAGTAAAGTACGGGGCATTTTAAAACAGCTGCAAGTTGAAGATTAACGTATTATAAAACATAATATAAAGAGACTCAACTGAGGATTTTTGACATGATTTATCGAGATGTTTTGTACTATTTGACTTGTAGCAATAACTTGTGTTCATTCATTCCCTTAGTAGTTTTTTTTATTTCAGAATTCTTGAATGAAAAGTGTTTGAACGTGTTTACCTATAACATGTACAGTATGAGTTATAAAGATTTTTGACAAATAACCTGACAGGAATATTTATAACGAATTTATAATACAGCAAATTTTCTTTTTTGAGAAAAAAGTGAGATTTCTCAGAAAATTGACAACAGTCGTGTATATAAAACTTTATAATATTGCAACGTCACTTTTCATTGGTTAAACGTGACGTTTATATAGTTTTATATACACGCTTGCTGTCAATTTTCTTAAAAATTTCATTTTTTCTCAAATAATGAAGTTTGCTGTATTATGAAGACAGGTTATGTGACCTAAATATACGGCTGTTGCCATTTAACCCTCGCCTAACCGTTGGGGTTGTATTTCCAAATACCCATTAATAAAGTCCATATAAACTGTCAAAAATATTATCTCTTATAATGTAAACAACACGATTATCCAATAAAAAATGACGTTACAAATGTGAAGTATTATAAGTAAAATGATACATGCTTGTAAATTTGCAAAATAAAATATGTTTAAACTAACATGTGCATGTGTCAACTACTGCTTTTGATATTTTTATTGTTCTTCATTTTACTGATGGTTTATTTTTATTTATCGTTTTCCTGGATTTATTGTTTCTAATACTTTTTATAAGATAATTACACGCTGTGTGTTTATACTTCTCTTATTTTTATTATATATAATTCTATATAATCATGTGTCGGTGTTCAATTTTATCCGATAACAACGATTCAAAGTGTCACATAAATCAAGCTCAATTACTTATATATCGATCGGGGTACAATATTAAAACTACTTCCAATATATACTTTAAATTTTTTGCCATTTGCATTGTTAAGAATGTCGATTCTTTCTGTTTTTAAGTAACTGAAAGTGTTCGTATTTTGAAGTAACAATTCCCTTATTGTTAGATCTGAGAAAAGCTTTGCTGACAAATAATATAAACTTTTGGAATTAAACATGTAAATATTGTGATGGATTTCTACAGTATTAAAATAAGTCAAATTAATTACCTTCCTAAACTCTTGTCCGATATAGATTTCCACTGTCGGGGCCTCCACATTTTTGACTCGTATTACCTACACAAGTCATGTTGCATCTGGACTCTGGTATCTTCTCGGCGATGGCGAAATTTACATCTGCACCGCACCAGCATTCGTTGGCATACTAAAATTAAAAATTAAAATATCGATGCATGAATTGTAAGATGGTGAAATTTTAACAATTATTCGGCTTTGTAATTGAAAAAATTTTTAATATAGACATTTATAATAAAAGGGATAAACTTACATAAAAAGTATCAATCTTACACTATACAATGTATGTATCAGACGTTTTTGTTAGCCACCAAAATTTCAGCATTTTAGCGAGTTTTTTGTTAGTTTTTTTTTTTTATGTCTTTTTTTTAAAGTTTTTTTCACCATTCTAAAATAGTTTCAGTTATATTTAAAAGGTCAATAAATGATTAGTTAATCAAATATAAATAATCATTCAATCATATTAACATACGTATCTGTAATCTAATATAAAGAAAGAGAAAATAATGATCGTAAGGCTGGGTACGGTTCGCTGTATTTCAGCGATGATGTTTTGAAATAAACTGCGGACTCCCTATTAAATAGCAGCCTATATATATAGCCTATCACCAGATTCATGCTAATTTTCATGAAAAAATGTACTTAAAAGTAAAAGTAAATAACCATGAAGTGGTCGAACTAAGCAAACATAGCCCTTACTGCGTTTGTAACGCAGTAGAAATATTGAGATTTACACTGCAGAATCAGTGCTTAATCGCACATGACATATAAATTACTACTTGAACCTTAAATATTGTTCGTTAATAAAAATTATTTGGTACATTTTTCACAAATTTAATTTTCTTGAAATATTTTGAGTCACCTGCAGGCATGAAATTTTAATAAGAATAACATTGTTGAATCTGATAACGAATTATTCATTGGTTGAAATGTTACCGTAATGAAGTTGAAGGGCTGAATTTTGCAAAATACCTTCAATTTATTTCATTTAATAGAAATGATTTTGAAATAATATGAATCTCAACATTTCTTTAAATGTACAATGTTTAAAATTTCACAACTGTAAGGGTATATTTTAAGTCCTTTAATCTTATTTTTGACAGAAATTTCAAATTGAATATTATTTCACAAACACAACTTACTTCAGTCATTGAAAAGGGTAAGCCCTTGTTTCGACAAAGTGTAAGACAGTTTTCTGTTGATTGACTTGGAGATCTGTGCATATCAGCCAGAATCCTCGGTTTGTCGTTATAGCAACCGATGTATTGATCTAAATCCATCCAAAAATATAACACTGATTTGCCATTAATTTAGTACTAAAGAAAATGGTACTGCATTTTATATAGACTGAAGAAGACAATGAACATAGAGGCAGAAACAGAAAATTTAAACTTATTAAGGGGAATTTCGTCAAGTCTTGGAACAATTCTATCAAGAAAATACTTTCAATTCATGAATGATTAAACAAAAATACTGTTAAATAATCGACATTACTTGAGAAAGCGCTATTAAAGCAAATATAGACCAAATTATGTCGCATAAAATTTGAAACCATGCAACGGAATAAAGTTACAATATGAATTTTAAATCTAATGGCATGTTGCTTTTCACAGTTGTGTACTATCTGATATCCTTAAATTCACTTAAAGAGCAAATAAACACACTTTCACGGTACAAAACTTAAAGCATAAGAATATGAATTCATTAATTTCTTTTAATATATTTTTTTATTTTTGCAGTCTGTCTAAAAGAAGTTCTGTGAACTAGTTTAATTTTCGTTCTTTGCCTTGGTTTACAATGGCAGTAGTTTAGTTAACATTTTTTAGCAAGCACAATAACTATTTTTCAACAAAAGAAAAAAATTGTCATTGTTGACATTTTTGTGTCTGTCATATTCACCGGATTCCTTATTCGTGAAATATTCAATCAAACATTTTAACGCTAACATTACAAATAATAAATATCTTCGGGGATTTTTAATTTAAATTGAAAAAGAATCTCACAAAGTTTGTTTTCTTTAAAAGGGATAATTAATATTATTTTTGACTTCGGGGACAGGGTAGTGAGATAAAGCAATTTTGCAAGAATTAAAAATAATACCTTTTTTTCTTCTTCTTTAACTGAGGCAAAAAATCTAAAACACAAAGTAATAAAGTACTTACATCCACGTTTTTTGTAGAATACCGAATTGCTCTGTGAAGGATCAGTTTCTCCGGTGAAGGAAGTACATCCCGTACATTTGCCGGTATCAGGATAAAATATCGTTCTAGAACAAGTGAGGTCAATCCAACATCTGAGTGCACATGCTGATTTAGATTTACTGCTGGTCATCTTAAAGGATATGTTCTCATCCAAACATTTGTATCCTTTTAAAGCCAAATAAAATCTGAAATTGCCTTCAGATCTGCGTAGAGATAATTGAAAAATTAAGAAAAGATATATCAGAATATTGCTATACCCCATTGTCTTTCTTTTACTCTTAAAATTCGAACAAGCTGCTCTTGTTATCAACCGGGACTGCTAGCAATCAATATGCACAAACCTTAGACATTAATTATTCATTATGACATTTGTCGTGTAAACAAATAGAAACTCCACTTTTAACATACTTATTTTATATATATTTACATATATAAAATGTTTTCATGTTCATATTATTAAAAATTCACCCAATGCCAGCTCACTGTTACAAAATATTGACTGACTGTGCTACAAAGCTTGTATGCGCTTTGATACCAAGCGGACTCATGTTTGCAGTTTTTACGAAATATAATGGAAATAGTACAAAAATTAACATGCTGATACCTTATTACTAATATCCAAATTTTGAACATGGCAAATTTTGGACGATATGAACCCCATATAAAATATAAAGTGAACATAATGTGAACTAACAGCTTTAATAGTGATTGTCTATTAGCAACGATTTAACAATGGTTATACATTTAAAAAATGTTAATGAATATCAACACATGGTGAATTTAAAACTTGGGTTATGATATAGATGGCCTTACAACGATTACCTGTCAATAGAAATGCAATCTTCTTCAATACAGATGTAAATGATTTGGTCAAGGTTGTTTCTAAGGGAAATATTTCGTAATCCTAATGGTATCATTACTAAGTGATGCAGAGCATAGCAATTTTGTTTACACAGAATATTTATTTAAGTTTAATAGAGTAGATACATTATTCAAAACCTTTCCTGAAGCCAACCAGTACTAAGCGATGAAAGATAAGTGTTATGTTTCAGGAAGCATCGACCCGTCTCTTACGGGCTTTTGATGTCACACTGCCGGCCGACGTTCTTTGATTTTTTTATCAACTAGCATTATATACTATTAGTGTCAGAATGTATAGTGACTATACCGTCAGCATTATAGAAGAGTCAGCAAATAATTACAGGGTTGGGAATCAAAACTGCGTCGTATCCTACAAAATGTAAACAAACGCCGCCATCTTGTTACGAAATAGGTATGTTTTGTTTATGACTCTTTTTGTTGGAAATGACTGAAAACTAAATATATGTATTAACACACTCCACTATTTTCCGATTCGTTCGGTACATGTTGATTTCACAACTATTTTGTCAAATAAAAGTGATAGCTAACTTGCAACTCGAAGCGGGCCAGAATTTATATGGAGCTTGGTACGACACAGTTCATATTGCTTTATCCGCTGTTTTAATATTCAAATCAAATATATACTTGTTTCAGAATTAACCATAGATTTCAAAATATAATTTTACATCATTTACTAAAATTCCATTAATATAGAAATGTTTAATATTTTAAAGACTTGTATGATTTGTACGAAAAGATTCGACGCAATTGGTAAGAAAATATGATACGACGCAATTGATTTTTTGGCAGTCTTTACAACAGGAATATTTTTGCAATATAAGTCATTTTACCAAATAATCATCTGCGCTTGATAAAAAACCTTACCATTCACGGTTTATAGCAATGTTCTGTTGCTTTAAATATTTAGAATATGTTGTTTCATTTCCAATAAAAAATAATTTGAAAGTTTAAATTGTGGAAGCTACGTTTCAGATAAGCATGAACATGTTAATTAATTTATAATAATATCTTAATTAATTTCTTATAGTAAATGTTATAAAAATATGTTTTTGGATGAATATAGAAATTTATGACCTCTAGTCACAAAATTCTTTTTGATTTGGCAAAATGTTGCACCTGCAGAGAACCATCGACATTTGAAGCTAGCTCGATCTGCTTTCCACAATGAAGAATCAAAAGTGAAAACTGCGGCGTGTGTTTACGTTTTGTAAGATACGACGCAGTTTTGATTCCCAGCCCTGAAACAGGTAACCTAAATAACGTTCCACGAGGAAATAATTGATGCATTTGACGCAGTTGTTCCTAAATATAGATGACAATATCTCTCAATAGTCTACCAATTAGAAGTACAATGTGTAAAACTTGACCTTAAATGTAATGGCTAACGCCAAACCTTAGAATACTCAGAATTTCGAATGCCTACGTTTTATTAAACTCAAATGATGAGATATTATTTTCATTGCCTTCACATCTTTACATATTATCTTAAAGGCACGTTTTGCATCAGCAATTTATAATATTTTCCTTCTGTGAAAGGGAAAATCTATGTATATATTTATAATGTTAGATTGGTCAGTCTTTGAAACGTGGGAATTTTTTGAAACGTAACTCTGACTTGTAACATGTATTTATTGATTGAACCGAAGATGTAGTGTTATACGGTGATGTGGTGCCGTCTATGGGCAGGCTGTCCTACATTTTCAATTTTGCCGTTTTGGATTTTCTTTAGAATTTCTATTTCTATATATTGCCACGTCATCGTTGCAGTGAGGAGGCCGTAAAATTTCGACCCGTACTGAATCAGAGATGTTTTATATCCGATGCTCGATTGTCAAGCACGACATCATTGTTGTGTTTGTCGTAATTTCAGTTATATCTATTTGGCTTTTCTACTTGGGCCGTTCTACTTCTCCTTACTTGAAAACAATTGTATCATCCTTAGGATATGCAGCTTGCTTTTTAAATTTGCCTTTCGATAGCTTGTCTGTAATAACCAGGCTCCATTACCTCTGATCTCCTTCCCATTTTGTTTAGTTTCGCCAATGGTTTTCTCGTTTAGGGTACACTTATTCTTTAACGTCGGAGCCACGCGCCGCTTTTAATGGAACACCTCTTACATGTATATGTCAATTTTTAAGTTCAATGATAACCGCCGCATGAATACATCTGCAGATGTTTGCGAATTTTCAATTCTACAGTTATTTGTCAAATTATTGAATTCTCCTTGGGCGGGAGCTGGGGACTTGGACTTGCACTTTTCATTGCTGTCCATGGACGGGTTTCATCGATCCGAGCTTGCAACATTTCAAATTTGCCGGAACGGTTATCTATTTTTTTATTTGTTTAAACTAATTTTACCCTTTCACGTTGAACAAAAGTTTTAAGTCTTTCTGAAAGCGTTTTTTCTGTAGCAAGCTTTGCTACACACATATAAAGAACAAGATGCTTTTGATTTTTAAGGGTACAAAGCATTCAGTCGCCGAGGCATTGTACAGGTACAGGCACCTGTCTAGCATGGTTGACCAGTCGTCCTTTTAGTACATTTTGGTTGACTGTCACGCCAATATTTAGAAACAACAAGTGTAACTTAAAACTGCTGACAAGCAGTTATCAACTACTAGGTCTTGTTTGAGACATATACACAACTTTACACAAATGCGGACTTAAACTCGAACTGGAGAAATATGCAGAACAGGTACGGTCTTGATTGAAGAACAATTGTCGCATCTACTTATCTCGTACTATTAACATGTCATTATGTCAAATGAGAGTGTTAAGTGTAAATTATATAAACCATTTTATTTCATTCTACAAAAGATAATTAATCACTATGAGTTTTAGACGACATAATCTTTAAGAGTTATGTCTCTATTGTTATTCTTTAGTGTGTAAATTTCTTTACTCTTTACTCCAATGTGAAAACTGATTGAATCTTATAATGACGTTGTTGCTCATGGTTTCATCTTTTCAGTCAGAAATACAACAGAATCTTTGGTATTATATCATTGCTGACACCAAATAGACTTGTTTGTCAGACTTATGTACTAAAAACCTAGAAATATTCAACTTAATACTAACATAATCGTTATATTCGGTGATGTCAAACATTCTTGTTTTTTACAATCTGACACCATCCTGTCTCTTGCTTAAACTTAACATACTAGTAGATAAGCCACAATGGTTATATATCCGAAAATGACAATTGCCGCTGATGGGTTGCCTGTTAGGGTTGAGGAATCATATTTTAGCCACCTTTCATCCATGTGTAATCATAAGGGGCGACTACATTGGTTCGAGTTTCTTGAGTCAATGCATCTCTTAGCTGCAGCAGGTGAGCTGGTTTTGACACCTGATTTTGCTTTTAGTTCGTAACACACGAGGTTAGCCAAAGTCATCTTTCCTGTTTTCGGCGAAATATGACCTAGATTGTGTTGTTATGCCGTAATAACAAACTAAAACAACACACAAAACGGAAATGGCAATGTAAATAACATACATTCTTTTTTAGAATTTTATAGTAGTCAATAGTCATTTGTTCGGTTTGTTTCTGACATTGTATGCCATTATATCATTATGTGTTGTATGTTGTTCTGTTCATTTTAAGATGCTCATCAGTTAGCAACTATATGATATATTTCTGTTAAACCTTAGTTTAAAAATTGACAATTACTACATGAGTACTTTCCCTAAACATGATCCGACATTTCCCATTTTTTCTTCATAATGGAACAGAAACAGAGCTGTAGAAATGGCCATTAATGACCATAGATTTATCATTACAGGGTCATGTTGTGCAGGAATTGTTAGTTTCAGGATGACAAATATGACTTCAAATAATTTATTATATCTTGGTGTAGTTTAAGCAGATATTTTTATTTATACACAACGTAAAGGCACACTTGGTCTCAGATTTGTCTAGCACAACAACAGACGACTTTCTCAAAGAATGACGTCATACCAGCACATAAATTAGTTTTTTTTTTAATTCCTCCATTGAATAATTTTGGTGTGTTTAGCAAAACAGTTTATGGTTTTTTTTCTTTAATAGTACATGTACATTCCCGGTATACTAACCTAGTGATAAAAAGCAGACGATTTATTTCTCAATAAATGACGTCATTTCCGTTGCATTGTAATAAAACACGATCACTTTTATGCAAATCTTTGTGTATTTTACAATATGAAAATTATATTCTAGATATGCTACCAATTCTCAACATGTCAGATATCTAATAAAATTGATATAAATCTAAAAAAAATGAGATTTTGTTGATACTTTTGCTACAAAATAAAACAAGCCGTATAGTTAAATTATACATTATAGTATAATTAAATTTAATACCGATTTATAAATAATGTTTAAAGCAGCATGCCTCCAGATTCATTCTAATTTTCATGAAAATTTTGAAAATGTATTTGAATGTGTAATATTGTGAAGTAACCAAAAGGAAGCAATTTACACATTATCAATGGCACTTACAAACCTCGTAAAGTACCAAAAGTGGTCAAAATATGCATAACTAGCCTTTACTTCGTTAGTAACTCAGTAGAAATATAGCTAAAGATACTGAAAAATCAGTCATAAATTGTACATAATATGTAAAATATTACTTGAATCTTGAAACTTATTACTTTTCCTTACATCTTAGTACAATTTTCTCAAATTTGATTTTTATGAAATATTTTGAAGGTATGCAGCCTTAAAGCAACAATTACAACTCCTTATGAATGACATATCTTTATGAAGTTTCAAAGTACAGATTCAACAAGCTTGTCGTGGCAGACTGAAGGTTTGGTTAAACTCTTGGTTGAAGTATCCACTATATGCAGAATTGTGTACTTGTAATATAATCGAAAATAAATCTAGACTATATATTGTAAAAACACATTTAACAGCACGTAGGTCTGATGTATATGACAGACTGACACTTCAGACGGACGTCTTCTTCAAAATGTTATTCATTGCTTTTTGCGAATTGAAAATATGTGATTTCATAAGGTCCTCACTGCAATTTTGCTACTTCTGGGCAGATTCTGGACTTTGTCGAGTGATATATATTCCTTGACTTTTGGTAGAGATTCAAACCTATCAATGAAACTCTGTAGCTTCGGGAAGGCATTCAAACAATCAGACTGCAACCGTCGAAGAAAATCAAGAAGATCATACATCGAAAAATCGGCTGCTGTTATCTTAAATAATCGAATTTAAATAATCGAATCAATTTTGTTTTAAAAGACATATTCATAATCTTGATTTGTACAGTAGCATAGCCACATTAGATTTTAAAGTAACATTATGCCCCATCATAGGTGCAGTTTTTATACTTTATCCTTTCAATTTTTACTACGATTATTTGTCATTGACCATTGATACAGTTGCTAACGAAAAATTAGCATAATGTCACGTTTAATATAATCATTTTAATTAGACATGGAAAAGTTGTCGCCGTGAATATAACAAAGAATAAGTTTCGTTATAAATTAGCAAACAAAATAAATAAATAAATACATTTCTCGTAAAAAATGTTAAAAATAGTCAAAGAATAATTCTCGTTAAAAATAAAACAGAGAATAAGTTTAGTTTTAAATAAATAAGAAATAGTTTTTGTTATGAATAAAACAAATAATAATTATAGTTATACAAGTTAATAAACATGGAAAAATTCTCGTTAAAATAAAAGAAAGAATACTTTTAGTTATAAATAAAAATGAAAAGAGAGAAAAAAAACAAGAAATAATGAGCGTTCTAAGCAATGATTTATTTACGTTGTAAAAAAAAACAAGCACTTAATCTCGTTATAAATAACCAATTACCAATTACTGAAAATGAAAAAAGTTTGTCCGGAACAAACAGTCAATTATAAATGTTAGGGATACCTCGATGGATAGTTAGAAGTTGATCTGTCAACAGTATATAGTACGGACTTGAAGAATGGTCTGGTTCAATACTTATAGTCAAAGATTTACAGATTCAGCACGGTGAAGTTTGATAAAGATAAACTTACAGCGTCCCCAGCAAACCAGTCATTTACACCTAGATGATTCTCAAACTGTTTTAGTTTTGGCGGGAGATTCTTAAAGAAATCTGGTTTCAACTTCTCCTAGAGAATGAAAAATAGAATAAAAAAACTTATTATTGTAAAGATCAAGTAACGTTTATGAAACCCAATGCCCTTCTTATTACACTGGGAATACAAAGTGATATTCATCTTCAATATCTTTAGTGTTACAAAATAATATATTTCACTGCGTTGTTCTCTGTTTTGCCCATTCCTACTTATATGCAGATATTCTAATTTTTGTAATGTAAAATCTTAAAACCAAGGTAATGTATCGAATTGAAATTATACGTGTATTTTTACAATATAGATTAACTTCTACTATTATATTGATATATTCTAATAATTTGATACAGTAATGATATCTTCCCACTCACGTAGTTTTCAACACTTGTATACGTTATTTTGTAGATATTATTCCTGAGATCCATTGCCTCCTCTATAATCATATCTACAACAGCCTTTTCCTTCTCCGTCTCACCATCCAACTTATATTTCCGGGCTACGTGTCTTAAAATTGCGTGACTTTGGGAAATTTTAACATCGCCATCTATGTAATACGGAAGCTGAAAAATATCGTTCAAGTATTTAATTTTTGTATAACAATATGTATTTTCATTATTAAACAACAATTAAAAAGTTTTTTTTCTACTTTTAAGTACTGATAGAATGTCGAAACTTAAAATATGATTTTGCTCACCGATGTCATCTCGAACACGCTAGCTATATGTTACTTCCACTTAAAATGTGTAAAAAAATCAGAGAAAGGGCAACTCCTCTTGTGGAACAGATGTTTTGCAGTGTTCATGTCGCTGTTTGTTTTCATATTTTACGTTGCTTTTTAGGCAGGTTCGGCTATATTCAATACTTTACTTCTTGAACAATACCGGCGTACCTATATATGGCTAACAGCAAGACAGTGTGTACATTCTTGCAACGCATGGCACCTCTTGTTTCATATTTACAAGGAAATACATTCACCTAGCATAACAGTCTTTTTCGAATTATAGAAAAGACCTGTCCATTACACACAATGTATTCGATAATATTTTTATCTGCAGAATTTATAAATCTTAATATTTACACAAGTACACTTACATTGGGAAAGGACAAAAATTCTCCAAACTTTGGTTTTACACTGTACCACGATTCTCTGCTAAAATCCGGCGCTGAAATTCAGGAAAAAGGTTAAATGTAATTACCAATAAGCATATCACGTGACCTTTTTGAACTTGAAAATTACAAAGTAGTATAGTATTTGTTAGTTAAACATTAAGAGTAACTTACAAACTAAGTGACATAAGAAGTGGTGATGTTCAAACTATTATCGTGCTCTATATTTTAAGAAAATCGCTGTCAAAGATTTCCAAACCTATTAATTTGTTGTTGTTGTTGTTGTTGTTTGTTTTGTTTTTTTTTTTGGGGGGGGGGGGGATTTTTGGACGACTTTGGTAAATTTATTGCTATCAAGTCTATATAGGATTTTATCAAACCGTTTTTAAGAATACGCCATGCACTCTCAAGGAAATATACAAACGTATTTTCATGCAGAAATTATAGAATTCTTCAACATTTAAACAATTAAAACTAACTTGTTTTGTATTTCAAAATTATTATTTTTATTTACTACAGGCACCGGATATAGTTTTTTTACCTTAAAGTAAACGAATTGCACGATGAAAAGTGAAAATGAATAAGGACCTCGAACACAATAGTATTAATACACATAACGGATATGTATTTCGGTCGAACATACGCTAAGAAACTAAACATGTAAACAAATATAAAATTAATGCTAAGAGTTGCTGACAAGGTTTTTTACCAATATATCAAGTAAAAGTCAACCTTAAATGAGCAAATTCATTTTGTAATTCATTTTTCAATCATAATTGTACCGAGATAGACTTTATTGCTTTAGACGTCAAATATATACATTCCTTCAAAATATTCGAAGATTACACTCTCTGTTACTGTTAACATCTGAAACCACGAGTTAGAACTACTTTCACTCCGGACTGTTTCCGAGGTTATTATGAATAATAGTCGAGGATGTTCCGACACTATAATCTGCCAAGGGAGGTAACCACAACGAGAAGTTTGGTTTGAATATGGAGTGAATATTTACCAGTAAGGTCGTACCGTACTCAATCAGATCGGAAAAAAACATTGTTGATTGCAGCTGAATACAAACAAATTGTCATATCTTGTTATAAAAAATTTAGGTAATGTTTTAATCAATTTAAAACTTTTTTCCACTTTGTCAGTTACGGGTTATTGAATTAGCTAAAAATCGACCGTACCCGTTTAAACGGATAAATGTGACACCACTAATCCCTAAACTGATGTAAATTTCTCCCAAAAACTCGCATGAATATCCGCTATTTGACGCACAGTAACAGGTTTAATTGAAACATGATATTTACACTTCACTGTAGGTAAATATTTTGGCCGCGTCTACACAACATCGGAGTATCATATTCAATCTAGATAACTAACTAATGATAAATAAGGTGACATCCTTGCGAGCAAAATTACATTATTGCGATAAAACACGTTCTATCTTTCTTCATGATTTTGACTGTCAAGATACTGATAACACCGGTTTAACATCCCAAGCGTGCGATAGTGTTGTCATTTTTAACATTTTTTGGATTTTTGTTTGTTTATTCAGTGTACATGACCTGTTAATTTTCAGTTAATGTTTACAATGTATTTGTCAAAGGATCAAATTAATACACAGAAGAACAAAAAATGAGTTGTTTTTTTTCAAAAGTAGGGATCCTCAATAGGGCTTTTCAAATGATTTTTTTCAATCATCAAATAAATCAAGTAGTAAGCTCAAAATATTTGTTCTCACATTTTCCATTTATTTTTAAATAATGTACATACGTTGTTTTATGCTAATTGCATCATTATTCACAGATTTTACCCGACAGATGCTTTGGTAGTTTAGCGCGGAGGAAGGTAGTCTAGTACTGGTGTAACTCTCCAGGAACGATGGTTAGGAAACTACCCGCCTATATGACTGAAATACTGTTGGGAAAAGGCGTAAAATGAAACAAACAAACAAACAAATAAACACAGATTTTATATAAACATGATAGTCTTAGCGTAGAAAAATGTATATATTCTGGGCAATCTCAATAATATATTTTAGTAAAAAACATGTTGCTGATTATATATTGAAAGGGGCTAAATCGTTGTAAAAATATATATCTACAGATAAACGGGATGATTATTATGACAGGCTCACACTTCATCCTTACAGTAAATGAATACACTTCAGAAAGGAAGTTATGCATAAGGCACCTATAACATGAAAACAATATTACGTAATTTGTTATGAATATCAAATAGTATTTATAACAAATAGAGTAGTATAAAAATTTCAGGTTTACAATTTCTAAGAACCAGAGAACAAAAATTCTTACGAGGCCCTTGTCCGTACTGTACATCTTCAAACTCTACCCCGGCATATGTTAAAAGCAATCGAATCGGCTGTGCTAACTGAAAGTTTAAACCATAACGTAAATTAAATGTTACATTCAGGTATGTTATAAAATATACGTGCAGTGTTGTGAAAGTGGTCTTAATGAGATAACCAAACATAATTATGCTACTTTAGTAAAATATCTACCAATAAATAAATACTTACACCTTTATTTTTCCAATATCCAAGAGTTGGCATTTCTGTTGTACTTGATAATGACTCTAAACCTCAAGCGTCTATTGTGCCGCTGTGATTATGTGAGAGTGACGTTGCATTGTTTGTGTACACAAAAGTTTACTATCTTAAAACAGGTTAAAACAGGTAAAACAGGGTATTAAAGGGCGAATATAGTACAAGATAAATAATAGAACTTTAAATGTTTTGATGGCAAAACTGGACGGTAGAGTCATTGGGATGCAATACAACTTACTTAATTTTTTTCATGAGTTCGTGCCTCACAAGTTGTCGTACATTTTCTTTTTTGTCGGTAGGTCCGTAGACCAAATGATTTCTGATCAGTAAGAACGCATAGGCCTAGGAATTTCAACTTTAGTATGAATAATGTTCATGACCAGTAGATGACTCCTATTTATTTTGAGGTCAATGGATCAATGGTCAAGTCAAATTGACTTTGTAGGTTAAAACGGTTTCCGATCAATGATTTGACAACCAAAGGACCCTTGGCCCTCAAACTGCATAAGTGCATTGATTTAGGCTATAAGATAACCCCTATTGATTCTTGGGTAAAGGGGTCAAAGGTAAATTTTATTGACCTTGTTGGTAAAAAACGTTTTCCTATCAATAACTAGACAACCCATGGGATGTAGGCTCTCAAACTGCATAGGTGCATTGGTCTTGGCCTGTAGATAACCCCTATTAATTTCAAGATCAAAGTCACATTGTACGTTTAAATGGTTTGCGATCAATAAATCAACAACTCAAGTTGCCTTGGTTGATATTTTTATTAAACTAAAAAGTCTTGTGGTGTTCACATTTCAAGGTCCAATATAATATTACAAATTGGCTTTCATTAAGGAGGCCTACAGGATTCATAAATTTTATACATATATAACTAGGTAAAATGTGTGATAACTTTGTCATAACAAGAGCCACCGCCGGGCGGGGGCAACGCTCGACTTTTTACTTTTTCTAAACGCAAACATAGAAAGGTTTGAACATATATTAACGTTTCCTTTTTATAAATTTAGTTTGTCTGTCTTGTCACATTAGTTTTCTTTATATATTTTGTATATATATGAATAGAAACATTAAGCATATTTCTAAAAATAGCAACAGTACGCAATTTCTTAAAATAGCAACATGATGCAATTTCTCAATATAGAAAAAATGACGCAATTTCTAAAAATACAAAAAATGACATAATTTCTAAAAATAAAAAAGTGATGCAATTTCTAAAAATAGCAACAATGATGCAATTTCTAAAAATAGAAAAATTGACGCAATTTCTAAAAATAGAAAAAAATGAAGCAACTTCTAAAAAAAGAAAAAATGACGCAATTTCTAGATATACTAAAATAGAAATTATGACGCAATATCTAAAAATAGAAATTATGACGCAATTTCTAAAAGTAGAAAAAATGACGCAATTTCTAAAAATAGCACCAATGACGCAATTTCTAAAAATAGAAATTATGACGCAATTTCTAAAAATAGAAATTATGACGCAATTTCTAAAAAATGACGCAATTTCTAAAAAATAGCACCAATGACGCAATTTCTAAAAATAGAAAAAATGACGCAATTTCTAAAAATAGCACCAATGACGCAATTTCTAAAAATAGAAATTATGACGCAATTTCTAAAAATAGAAAAAATGACGCAATTTCTAAAAATAGCACCAATGACGCAATTTCTAAAAATAGAAATTATGACGCAATTTCTAAAAATAGAAAAAATGACGCAATTTCTTAAAATAGAAATTATGACGCAATTTCTAAAAATAGAAATTATGACGCAATTTCTAAAAATAGAAAAAATGACACAACGTCTAAAATTAGAAACAATGACGCATTTTCTAAAAATAGAAACAATGACGCAATTTCTAAAAATAGCACCAATGATGCAATTTCTAAAAACAGAAATTATGACGCAATTTCTAAAAATAGCAAAAATGATGCAATCTCTAAAAATACTAAAAATAGAAATTATGACGCAATTTCTAAAAAATAGAAAAAATGACGCAATATCTAAAAATAGCACCAATGACGCAATTTCTAAAAATAGAAATTACGACGCAATTTATAAAATAGAAATTATGACACAGTTTCTAAAAATAGCACCAATGATGCAATTTCTAAAAATAGAAATTATGACGCAATTTCTAAAAATAGAAAAAATGATGCAATCTCTAAAAATACTAAAAATAGAAATTATGACGCAATTTCTAAAAATAGAAAAAATGACGCAATATCTAAAATAGCACCAATGACGCAATTTCTAAAAATAGAAATTATGACGAAATTTCTAAAAATAGAAATTATGACACAATTTCTAAAAATAGAAAAAATGATGCAATCTCTAAAAATACTAAAAATAGAAATTATGACGCAATATCTAAAAATAGAAAAAATGATGCAATTTCTAAAAATAGAAATTATGATGCAATTTCTAAAAATAGAAAAAATGATGCAATCCCTAAAAATAGAAACAATGACGCATTTCTATAAAAAAAAACAAAAAAACAATGACCCAATTTCTCTAAATAGAAACAATGACGCAATTCTATAAATAGAAACAATGACGCAATTCTATAAATAGAAACAATGACACAATTTTAGTTATTGTTGTTGTTGTTGTAAATATATATATATAGACACACACACACCAATAAATATTTAAATATGGTCATTTACTGCAGAAATCTGAGAAAATTCAGTAATTTAACCTTCAAGGTCAAGGTCATTTAAGAGCCCAAGCAAAGTTGGGTTTGATAAACAACAAGGTCTGGTCCTTAAGAATGTTCTCTAATAATATGAAGTTGATCCCTTCAATAATAGCAAAGTTACAGTCAGTGACCGCCAAAACAATGAAAATTTCAATAATTTGACCTTCAAAGACAATGTCATTAATGTGTGAAGGTCAAGGTCTTCCGGTATATCTTTAACAGTAATCTTTGAAGATTATTATGTTCAAGTTTCAGGACAATCCATTCAAAAATAACAAACTTACAGCCAATAAAAGCCAAAAAAATGAAAATTTCAATAATTTGACCTTCAAAGTCAAGGTCATTTATGAGTGAAGGTCAAGGTCTGGCTGGTTATTTTTAAGGGATATCCTTAAAGATTATTATGTTCAAGTTTGAAGACAATCCATTCAAAAATAACAAAGTTACAGCCAATAACAGCATGAACAAGCAAAAATTGGACTTTTAACCTTGAAGGTCAAGGTCATTTACGGATGAAGGTCAAGGTTAGTGTGGTCTACTGAAAGGTCTTGTCCCAAGGGTTGTTGTGGCCAAGTATGAAGACAATACACAAAGAAATAAAAAAGTTATGATCCAGGTACAAGTTTTCGGACGGCAACGGCAACGGCAACGGCAACGGCAACGCCGACCTGACTGTAGCAATACCTCTATTTTTTTTTCAAAAAAAAAAGTCGAGCTAAAAATGCTGCACACAACCTTTTCGGTTACAATGACCTAGTAACTAGTCATGACCAGTAGCTAACTCTTATTGATTTTTTGGTCACTAGGTCAAAAGTCCGTATAATAACCTGACCACATGACTAATTGGTTGCCGAAAAGGGGCATACATGTTTTACAAACATAACTTGTTTTGTTATAATATGTAATAATTTAAATATACCGGTAATAATATTTTATCCTGTGTAGTGTGTAGTATGCAGTAGTCATGGTACTTGTGCCGTGTACTAGTATTTCGTGCCAACAGACCTGCAGTTGAAACAATGTATATGTACATGTATGTATTCATTCCGTTTAGTGTTCAGTACATGGTTGTACCAACTTGCTAGACATTACTTTTGACAGAGAGACAAAAACAGTTTATAGAAAACTACACAACACTTAACACTTCTTTACGTTAAGCAAAAATATAATATATTCGTACTTGGTTATTTATATACAGATATTATTTGCCTGAAAATGTACAATCCGAACCAGTTCTGCATTAGTATTGAACTAAAAGATTAACTGCGTTACGCTGACAGGTGACTAATTTGTTGATATCTTAGTTTTTATCGCAAACCTGCGTGCCTATAAGAATAAACTCGAAATATGATAACTGGTTTACACCGTGATAGAGGACTTGACCACCATATCCTTAACGCACAGTATGCGACAAAGAAGTGTATGGTAAACTTCAAGGTGCATTTCTCATCGACCCATTAGACCATGCGTGTTTTAAAATTGTAAAAGCAGATTGATGTCCCAACTTTGAATGTTCTGTAAAGGTATTACTTAAAACTAACAATCATAAATAGAAATCGTGTAGATCTTTATTAAAATAATTTTTCAGAGTACGACCTAGTTGGAACAGCGCACAGTTAGCTATGTAGATCCTGTAATTTTATTAAAATAAACATATTGGCATAATTATGGTATAACTGTTGTTAATGCTACATCACGGGCGGGCAATTGATATGTTATATGTGTATCTATACCTTCAAAGCAACAAATCAATTTTATTTTGTCTAATATTTCTTTCAAACATAGATGATTTATCGTTTATATAAGCCCATTTCAAATATTTTTTGTAAACAACAAACAAAAATTATGAAATTATGGCACAAAGGGCAAAATTATTTTGTTCAATAATATCAACTGAGGAACGGTCGAATGTCACCAAAAAATGTAAATTTTCACAAACCGATAATATTACTTATCTGCGTGTTAGGGATTTAAACAGAACCAGTGATGAATTGATATGTATTCTATGGCTTGGCATTTCGTTTGAAATATACGCGTTCTCCAATTTAACGCTTTTCAGTTTGCAAATCTTACGTTCGGACTAAAAGTTAAGGTCACGTGATGAGTCTCTGAATGAAAAAGCGGAACAGATAAATTGTGGTGTATTGGCAGCAACTGCGTGGACAGTAGAATATACCAATATTGCATAAATAAAAAAGAAAAATACGACTTTGTTTATTAATTCTTGATGCGCACATATTTTCGTGTTAGAAAAATCATGCAAAAACAATTTATATATATTTAAAGCCTTATATTGTGTAATCATGTTTTTGAATCTCCGTTACGCTGATGAATTTGGTTAAACGTACGGAGTTGTAAACGGACATACACAAACTTTATAAATATGCTTATAATAAATTGAGTGTCATCGTGTAATTGATAAATATTATTCATAAACTCTGTCATGGTTTAAAATATCAAGATATCTTTTGACAATAGAGAACTACATGTCATTTGATATTACATTACCATAAATTATGGTTATGTAATAAACGTATCTAATAACTTGCAAATTTCTACTTTCACCTCTAAATTGACACATTGCATTCTTTGTCTTATTATATACAGTTTAACATTTCAGTTTTGTTTATCAACATAGCTTCCAAATATTACTAGTCTTATTTATGAGAAAAAAAATCCTATGGGGTAATTTTCTCATAGAAATAAGTTTGAGAAAAATGAAATTGGTCTTCGTTTAAACAGTACAGTAGGGTCGATAGTTAACATTTAACTACCAAGGTCAATAGTTTGTTGATTAATTAATCCATGTTTCAATTTCATAAGTGTAAAAAACACATTTATTTCAACAAAAGAATGATATATGCATGTATTATTTGAACACGTTGTTCAAGGACTGATGAAAAGAAAGAACAATACTTATTTGAAAACCAAATGTAAAACTATTTCAGATTAAGTCCAGGGTTAAAGATAAGATAACCTTCTGTTAAAAAAGACTGAGCACAACTGCAGTCAACTTGAGTCTCGACATGCACTCTATCCTCATCACTTTTCATAAAGATTTCTCCTAAGACAATGTCGTCCAGGAAAACACTGATAGATATTGTAGATAATGCAAGTTTCTGTCTACTTTGTAGTCAATAAAATATATATCTAGGAAATGCCCTTAACAAATATTGATAATGTTAATAACTTTGTATAGGTGACGATCACCGGATTCTTTCCTAAGATAACATGGTCTGATTTAAAAGCAACGATATTATTATAATAATTTTTTTTTTTTTTTAAATTTTACAGAATCTCCAGCATAAAAAAACATTATGCTATTATTGACAGAATTTGTCTTATTACTACACTATAATCTCTTTTAATAAAGTAACACAATTGTCTAATTTTAGCTTCAGCTGAAAAGTAATTACTCTGATGTGTATAACAGTACTATTAATTATTTTTAAAGTTTAAGTTTAATAACAAATTTTAATAATAATTTTTGTAGTGTCTGTTTTTTTATAAGAATTCATGCATTAAATTATTTATAAGTAAAACACCTACTTTGTTGACTGCTAAAAATATGCAGCAAGTTTAAATGGGCACTGGGAATGTTTATTTTCTTCGGGTCACGTGACTCCCTTCGTCGATTCTGTGAATAATAACACACATTTTCGGTCAGGGTAAAATGGGGTCGTGTTAGAATGTTTTCTATCACATATGTGTAATATAGTCTGTTAATAAAATAGATACAAGTATTACACTAATGCAATAACACTTTAACGTGACGTCATTTGCGATATATATATATATATATAAACATAGCAATAAAGCGCGCTAATGTTATCGTTACAGTATACTACTGCATAGAATCAATGAAAAATAATTCTTTAAACTGTCAACCGTTCGTATTTTAGATATGTGATAAAATATAATACATGTATAACATTCGTGTAGAGTCAATACTCAATTTATTAAATGCGTCGAATAAAACAATATTATGCTCACCAGATGTTAGCATAATATGATTTTTTTTCAACCTGTTCCAAATTAAATCTGTACTTCCATATCCTTTAGAATATTTCTTATCTTGTTGCTATTGTTTTTGTTATGGTATTTGTTGTTGTATTTTTTGTATAAAATTCAACTATTTATGTTGTGTCTCATACTGTTAATAAATCACGAGAGAATAATTTGGATATCTTTTTTGTAACATCTATGTTATATAATTATGTGTCGGGTATCATCCGATGTGCTAAATATACTGTAAGGACAAACGCAGTTGTTTCTAGATTGAGAGTAACACTTTGCTATTGTAAACGCTTTAAATTTCAAACACAATGCCATAAAAGCATTTCAATAAGCGTATGAATTATCCCTGAGCACCATTCAATGTTTCACAAATAATAAGCTGAAGTGATTTTAACCGCCTCCGTAGTCGAGGGGTTAGTGGGTTCGATACCCGGGAGATGCTTTGGTAGTTTAGCGCGGAGGAAGGTAGTCTAGTACTGGTGTAACTCTTCGGGAACGATGGTTAGGAAACTACCCGCCTGTATGACTGAAATTATGTTGGGAAAAGGCGTAAAATGAAACAAACAAAGAAACTGAAGTAATTTTAGCCTAGTATGGTTCTAAAAGCATGACTGTTTTAACTGTAACAAAGGACTGAAACTTGCTGTTAACCGAATAATTTTAGTCTTTACGCCATTAAGGAAAGTAAGACCTCGGTATGCGGTTTTAAGCAAAAGTTTATATCTCTTGTTAACAAATGACTTTACGGTCGTGTTTTATATGTCCATTTGCTAGAATATTGAAATCACAAAAAAATGGTATAGTCAAATAAATAAATACTTATAATAAATTAAAATTTTTGACAGGTTATATTGTTAACATAACTACCGTTTATAATACGGTCATATTACCTTTCAATAAGAATCTTGATAACGAATTTATAAAACTGCAAACTTCCTTTACTTGAGAAAAAAATGAAGACATTTAATAAATTACCAACAGCCGTGTTTATAGATCACCTAAATGTCACAATAAATTCAACTCAAAACGACGTTACAAGTTTGTATTATTATAAATTTATTAGTACTTCTTTAAAGTGTCAACACATCTGATATGTACATTTTCTTATAGTAGAGCATTAAAACAACATTCATTTTTTAAGAATTGTACAAACAAGAGATTCTATTGAAAGTAAGGTCACTAAAGTGTTTTCATTTTATGGTTAAGGACAAACAATCTTGCATTATTATAAGTTTACTAGTACTTTTAAATGTGTCAGTAAAAAAAATGTGTACATTTTCATGAAGTAGAGCAGTAAAACAACATTTATTTTTATGAATTGTACAAACAAGAGATTCCACTGAATGTAAAGCCACTAAAGTGTTTTCATTTTATGTTTCAAAGACAAACAAAATAATCATTTTATCAGACAACATTGAGAAAGTGTGAATAATTTAGGCAATCCTAGCACAATATGTATCAGGCTAATGCACTAATGAACGATCGCCATACATCGCAAAAATAATTATTTTATACTCAGTTTTCGGTCAAACATAATTTCAAACATCGAATCTTTCTCATTAATCGTAATAAATGTATTCGTGTAGCATAATAAATTAAGTAACAGCAAGACAACTAAACTCCAGTCCGGTAGAGTGAACCTATGCAGCCGGCCCCACATTTCTGACTCGTATTGCCTTTACAACTCCAGCTACATTTGGACTCGGACACCTTCTCAGCGGTGGTAAAATTGACGCTTGCTCCACACCAGCATTCAGTGGCATACTAAAATATCGATTATAATTATAAATTATAAGTGTAGAAAATGTTGAACAATAATAATTGGTGTTTGATAATCGCCATGATGTCAAATGAACATCCTTAACATACATAGGGACATATCTTGTTACTTACCCAAATTTATTTTTGCAAATTTGTAATCATTCTGAAATGCAATCAAGTAAAATCAAAATAACTGGAAACTTAATAAAATAGAGAGAAAAAATAAGAATCCCTAAAGAAAGCCCAACACGGCAAATTTGAAAATGTTGCAAGCTCGGTTTGATTGAGCCTGTTCATGTACGGTACTGTCAAGTGCAAACTACCGTCCACGCCCCCTAGCACCGGCTTAAGCAGAATTCAACATTTAACATTAACTGGTACAATTTTGAATTTTGAAACATCCGCAGATGTGTTCATATGGCGGTCAACATGGAACTTTCAATTTGACACGTACAGTAAGTGCCATTCCATGAAAAGCGGCATATGGTCCCCAAGTAAAACAATGCGTGTGCCCTAAACGAGAAAACAATGGGCGGAACTAAATAAAATGGAATTTTGAAAGGGGATCAGAGGTTATGAAGCTAGCATATCACAGATAAGACGTCAAAAGACAAATTCAAAAATCAGGCCACATATCCTAAGGGTGATTCAACAGTATTCAAGTGAGGAATACTGGACCAACCAACAAGAAAATAGCCGAATAGAAAAAAAACTAAATTACCACAAGCACAACAATAATGTCGTGCTGAACGATCTTTAAGTATCGGAAATATAAAATTTCTATATAAATATAACATAAAGTTTTGCTGTATTGAAATAAACTTTGGCCTTCACATTTAGCGGAGGAAATTGTTTTGTAGAATTATCTTTGTTGCTGTTATGAATTTGTAGCGCTGAGTCTGTAAATGTCGGGTTACGTCCGTAGTTTATGTATTTATAATTGTAACAAAAAAATCGGAATGTTTTAGCTACTAAAAGATCAAATGTCAAGGTCACATTTAGTGGTAAAAAAGCAACGTTTTTCTGAGGCAAAATTACACTTTACATATAGTTTTTAATATAAGATCGTACAAATGATAACCATTGTAAGGCGGTATGTTACGCACAAAGTTTAGCTCTCTGTGGTCACGTCAAGGTAAAAATTCAGATAGATACAAATGCTTGTATGTGCAACATGGAAATCTTCATATGTTTACAATCATGAGACTGAGTTCTAGGTCAATGTATATACGCATATATATGATAAAATTTCCAGATTTTATCCGTAGCATATCTTTTACAAGCATCGAATGATTTAAGTTAGTAAGACGCAGTGCAATTCACATAAACAGTGTAAATGGGGTTTATGGTCAATGTAAAATAGAGAAATTAATAGCCCATAAAGAAAGTCCAAAACGGCAAACTTGAAAATGTTGCAGGCTCGGTTTGATTGAGCCTGTTCATGGACGATACACTTAATGGTCATAAAATAATGCTAATCCAGAGCAAACTTTTATATGCATTTAGGGAATGTGATGTTATATGACACAATTATTGACACAAATTGTGGGGTGGTATGTTGAATCTGATGAAAATATAAAAATATGTGTATAGATAATTGAGTAGTTTTAAGTTATGGATAATATAAAGTATTGTGACTTTTGTGACAAGCATAATATAGGTCACTATATACTGAGTTAAGTTCACCGGGGATAATAAGATGTCTAGATACATTGATGTATTTAACACATGACATGTTGTATCTATTGCGTTACAATCTAGGTCAAAGGTAGGTCAGAGAAAAATTCTAGTCAGGAGCAAAACGTATATTTTGCATAAAGTCATTTCAATGTTATATGGCACAAATGTTCATCTTTATAAGGATAAGGTAGAGGTGGCACAGAGACTTTGAATACCAGAGGTTAAAATGAAAATGTGTGTGTCGACAACTGATAAGTTTAAATTGTTTGATCATTTAATAAAGTATTCACAATAATAAGAGTTAGTTTAAATAGCATAATCCAGATCAATTTGCAAGACAAAGTCAACTGAGATGATGAAATGTCTAGAGAATATCTTCTCCATGCTTGAGATGTAATGTGGCTTGTAAAAATCAGGTCTCTAAGTCAAAGGCTAATGTCACAGAGGAAAGTGCTGGTCCGGAGAAAAACTTATATACTTCAAGGGACTTAAATATAACTAGGTTCATTTTTTCACACGAATTCCCACCCTTTTATCCACGGTTTAGTCCACACCTAGAAGTCAAAGATTGAAAAAGGAGTATTAAATAATGTGTCTGCACAATGCGTTAGTCTTACAATCATGAGACCGAGCATTGCAAGCAAATATCAAGTAATATTTGCAACATTAAGGTCATTAGAGATTTTAATCAAAAGATATTGCTCAAATCATATATTCTACATGCATAGAATGGTTGTGGTATAATTTGACACAACTGTTTCCTAGCATGCGACATAGTGTTGCAATCATGATGTCATGGTCTAATTAAGAGGTCAGTGAAAACCATTTTTATAGACCTGTTTGGATAAGGATAATGTCAATAGCAGAGGTCAAATGTCAAAGAAGAAAATAAAATGTTGACACTGACCCTTTAGTCATAATTGGTTGAGAACTTTTAATGTTGATATTCACAATTATGAGACTAAGCAAGTGAGGCGGTCGCATTCCCTGGCATATTCACTTTTGTTTTGTTTAACGCCTAACTATTATCGAAATAGAATATTTGATCAAGCATTAAATGCGAGTTTAATATTTTTCCTCATTCCAAACTGTTTCTATGTGTTCATCTTGACAATATTTATTCTATTAACGCTACCGTCTATGCACTTACCTGAATTATTCAAGCAGAATGAAAAATTGATACTAATACATGGTTGATTACTTACTTCAGTTAATGAAAACGATGAGTCCAAGTTCTTGCAATAAGTAAGACAGTTTTCCGTTGATTGACTCGAAGATATTTGTACATCAGAAGTGAGTTCCATAATTTTTGGACAGTCGTTATAACAACCGAGGTATTGGTCTGAATTCACAAAGAAAATAATTAGTATTGTATCAGCAACTATGCTCCAGTAATCCAAACTTTTCGTGTAATTTAGTACTGTCAAAAATGTGTTTTTAATATTGTTTTTATAACAGAGTTAGATCATGTTTGATGCTTAATAACTGACGACAATAGCGCTGAATACGCAGTAATGTGTCATAAAGGTAGCAGCATGTAAACAAAGTAGTATTTTGTTTTCAATATACCAACTGCTAAAAGAGCAAAATAAGTAAAAGATAGTTAATATATATTATGGCAAATAAGTATACTTTTTAAACTTTAACAAGATATCAAAATCATTTTTTAGAAATAAAAATGATAAAAACTCCATTTTCAGACATTTTGAGATTTCAAGACGTTTATTATAATATAGTACTCCAATTTCATTCAAAGCTTATTCAAAGACGGAAAATGTAAACTAAATGCAGAAAAATTTTCTTATCTTTTGCATGACCAAATAGATTATTACAATTGATTCACAAATAAATTGATAAAAAACATCATCATCCTTTTTTTGGAATAATTTTACCCCTGAAAGTTACACTGTGAATCAAGCGATTAATAAAAAGTGAAAACCATGGCAAAAAGGCAAAACAAGTATCGTTCTCAGGCTTGACAGGTGTACTTCTAGGTGAGGGGTTATCGTTTCATAATATTTAATAATGCATTCTATGTGGTTAAATAGCATGAACGACTTAGAATATCACTTCATCAATGCCACGGATGTATAATTCCTGTCATTGGAAATGATAAAAAACAACATGCATTACACTTTAAACAAGTGAGATAGCAAAATTTTGCCACACATTACACTACTTGAGCTGTATTGATTCGAGCCTTGTCGTTAAGCAACTTAGTGACACCATAATATATCTGATGCGTAAAACTTTTGGAAAAATGTTCAATCTGTTTTTTAGTACTCAAGCATCAATATTTCATAACTTAACCAGACAAGAATAGTATTGATGCAAAGCATCAAAAGCGACGTCAAAATATATTTCTTGATGAAAAGTATTAACTATTGTACACTCATAAGTGTCATTGTTCTTTTCATCGTGAACTGTATAAACAAAATCAAATTTAACCTAAAACCGTGTCTTTAACTGACTTGGGCTTTGTACCTCCATTTTGAATAGTATCATTGATCATCAACAAATGGATAGACAAAAGAATGATTGCTGACTAAGTCAGTAACAGTGCATTTTGAGAAAAGACTGTTTCAAATAGATATGTAGGTTAACCTGAATCTGCATCGAACAAGCAGTTTATTTTAAAAAAAAACTCTCACCTGCTTCCTCTTAATTGGTCTATGGAGCAATGCAAGTTTCATATAGAATTCAGTATGAAACACACAAAACATGTTCTTATACATTTATTTAATATAAAACTACACATATTACTGAAAGTTAACTTCATTTATCTTGGTCAGAATGACGAAAAGTAACAAGCATGGAAATACTGAATTTTTATAAAGGCGGAATTTTAAATTAAAAAAATATATATAAACATACAAATCAAAGAAATAAAAATATGAAAGACATGTAATTAAAACACCAACATTGTTGAACTACAAGCCTTCTACTGTGCCCTAAAGATTTTAGCTAAATTTGATTCTTGTGATCTTGACCTTTGAACCCTTTGAACAAGTGTTCAAAGATATTGGAACTGCAAAATTACTCAGCAATCATTATTTTGAAGTATCATTGTATGATATATTAACCAAGGCTCTTGGTTCCAATGTTCCAATAATTTTACAGACAAGATGTGTTCAAAGACTGAGAAGGACTGAAAAACGTGACGTGCAAAAGATACATTGTTTTTAATAATTCATTTCACTTCAATCAAAACCTGACCAAGAAAATTTGACATAACAGTATATTTAAAAAATAAGCTATGTATAACACACAATAAATTAAAATCAATAAAACCAATAAACAAGACCATAAAAACTAACTTTAAGATTAATACAAAAAAAAATGAAAATAACAGAGTAGCTAGACTACAACAATATTCGGAGCCCGGCTTTTACGTATTAAAAATAAAGCAATAATACATGTAATAAGGGATGAGCTTTAAAACTGAGCCCGCCATTTTTTTCAAATATAGTTATTTCATACAAGCATAACAACATATTTGTTTACTTGATTTTTTTTAAATCAAGGAAAACTAATACACACATGTAACACAATATGACATAAACTGTTAATTATGACAACCCATACCATGAGCCACAAAAAGGCACTCCATAAGTGACCCCAAAAAAATGCTTCTACGTTTGGAACATATGCATTTCATTAGATTTGCTTTGAATTTTTATGGGCACAAAATCTTAGCTTGAAAATGGTATATTTTTATCGAATTTTGTGTGAGATAAATCAGACATTGGTTTAATTCCAAGTTTGTAGTTCTTGAATCACTAATATTTATTATTCAAGATAAAATAACTTACATCCACGTTTGTAGAACACCGAATTGCCCTCTGAAGGATTACTTACTCCGGTGAAAGAAGAACATCCCGTACACTTGCCTGTGTCAAGATAGTATATGATACTAGAACAAGCAAGGTCCATCCAACATCTGATTGCACATACAGATTTACCGCTTGTTATCTCAAAAATTATTTTCTCATCCAAACATTTGTGTCCCATGGACGTATCATCCATAGTAAACCTGAAATTACCTTGAGCTCTATAAAGACAAAATTGTAAAATAAAGAAAACCCATACAAAAACTCCACTGTACGCCATTGTATTTTTATTTAAAGTAAGACGATTTGTCTTTGGTCGTCAACTGTAATTTGAAATCAGTTAGTGCCAATGTGAGACATGAATTATTTAATATTCCAAGTGTCTGTTTTTCAAACTGATAATTCTTTTTAAAACATATTTGATTGAAAGGATTTATTGATGAAGTTGTTCCTATGTATCTAGCTATATATCTCTTTAACTACAGTTAGATAACTGCATGTACATGGAAGGAATGGCACTAAAGTCGTCCATTAAGATATTTTTAATTCCAAAATGATGCGTTTCATCAAACAAAAATGGGTATCAATTTTTGCATGACTACCTAGAGGTGACAATTAAAACAAGTGTTTCTAAAATATCTATTGATTTGTGTATACTAGCAAAAGTAAAATTGAGTGGCCCTTTCTAAACTTTACTCGTCTTCGTACAAGGTTTCCTGTTTCTGGACAAAATATATGTAAAGATTATGTATACGTGCATTATATTATATATTCTATAATCTTCTAATGACTTTGTAAACATATTTTATCTATATAATATAGGTCTTGTTAAATTTTGTTCTGCTCTTCATAATTGGAGGGAATTTTGTGTAGAAATGTTTAATGGCTTCAATTTAGAATTTTAATCAGATAATCTTCCACAATGGAAATAAGAGCTTTTTTGCCTTTTTTGTGTTACCCTTGGTTTTGGTGAGCATGTCATAGTTTTCTCGTATGTGATATAGTATTTAATAATATAAATAAATCTCTTTTGGTTGTATTTTAAAAACGCAACGTTCCTTTGACATCAAAGGTTTTTCACTCTTGCTCAAATACTTTATCTATAATTGGATTCTTTCAGTTCTTAGCATGGCGTTTTTCGTTTCCATTAAAAACCCTTAAATAATTTACATTTGGTAAAGTACAGTCAGAGTTGATTTCAGTACGATAATGCTAATAGCTCGTTTGAAGCTATTTTCTATATTTATTCAACAGCTAATACATATTAATACATATTGGCAGAACTTATTATCAAAAGACAAAAAAAGTTTGTTGTTTTAAGCAATATTTTTGATTAATTTTAAAATATTCTTTTTTAATATCTTATTATCTGTTCACCCTGTGAGAAAAAACTAACACAATATATATTTATATATGGTATTCTATTCAGAACATATAACCTTAAATGAATAATTATATAATTAGCAATATTCTCTATTTATAAAAGGATGGCAGTTGCTTGGCCATGACTGACTTGTAACAAAAACGCATTGCACATGCAATAATATATATTATACAAAATATGTTCAATATAACTTTGATTGCAATTTCCAATATGCCAAAAGGAAGGTTTGTAATATAAATACCAATCAAGAACAATGCCGAATGCTTCTTTAAACACATGAATATGTTACTTGATAAGTGCGCTAGAATGCCAAAGCGCCGGGACAAGACTGCGTCGTAGGACCAAGCCCTGCCAAGGAGTAGCGTCTTATCAACGACAAAAATGCCAAAAATGTACATAAAGGCCCCCTACAGATACGTAAGGACCCCCCATTTTTTTGTTTTGGAAAAACTTGTGTGTACTCCGGATATCGGAGGTGGCCCCGGAATTCGGACGCCGATAATTGTAGGGAGGCCCGCAGTATTGCGATCAATGGCACATCCCATAAACAATCTGTATAGTTTCTCCGGACATCGGAGATATTACCGGAATTCGGTAAAGTTTTGAAATTATATTAATGAAATATTAATATCGTGGATTAATTGCCGGAACTCGGTCGCCGATAATAAGTTAATGCGAAACTATATGCTATATACTTAATATACTATGTTGAAATTTTCTCGGAGTCTCAATGAGAGGGAGAGCTAATGTGGTTTTTATGACGATGTACGATTTCTATGATCAAGTTTTAATTTGAGCTTCAAAAATGAAATTGCTTTTCTTTAAATTTGTATCTGTCTTTTTTTGGGTTTTACTTAAAGATTCCAAGCAGATTTTTATTTTTTCTGTATATGATTATTTTTTATTTTTTTATTTTTCATATTTGATCATCTCGCCCTTTATATGGCTTTAAAACTAAACAAAAATTTTTATTAATAAATGGGCCGGAATTGGCTACCATAATCCCTCAGAGTTTCAGACTGTTAAAAATTCTGATATAATTTTTCTTTGGGTAGAATTCTGTTATTTGGAAAAAAGCGAAAATACCCCTCTTTTAAAATATGGTAAAATTTTTCTTTAAAATTTTGAAAAAAAAACCCCCCAAAAAAGAGGCTGGGCTTAACCACTTGTCTTGATGTCGAATTTAGGCACTTTGCCAATTGTTTTAACAAAAAATTGAAGTGTTGTATTAAAAGCGCCTTCGTGCCTTGTGTGGCAACTTTTAAAGTGGCTACGTTTCACCACGGTAAACACACGTGGAAGAATTTGCGACCAGACAATCTTTTATATAAAACCCATTTTGAATACCTAACTGTGTACATCATTCAGATGTGCGTATTGCTAAAAAGCTCGGCCCATTTAAGGGTGTCTGTCCAGAATATGCATTCCCACCACAAGTGATAATGATAAGCATATTCAGGGTATTTCATATATTTCAGTGCTAAGTGCTGTATGGTAGTTTGCCATTATGTTGAAACTTCATACCTGACCTAAAATCCCAAACTATTTTGAGATCAATCAAGGTTGTGACCCTTGTTTTCGATGGAATAATAGTAGGCATCTCGGATAATCGAAGACCCTATAACTCATACCTCGGGAGGACCTAAATTAACAATGAAGTTGATTGGTTTATACTCTTGTTAAGACTGATATACATTTGACTTCCAGCGTCCAGCCTGCTTAATTGCTGATTCAGACATACCTTTATTGAACATGTATGTGGCTCCACCCATTCTAAATGATTGTGATTTTAAAAAATGTTCAGAGGTTGTCCCAAATATTCTAGACATTTGCATAAAAACATGCTTAAACTGGTATTAGGTTTAATGGCTTTCCATTTGCATGACATAGATATTGACCTTGAACGGAGGTCTTTGTCTTTTATAATTTCTAAAGTACGTTTGAGCAAACACGGCGTCTTCACTCTCGAAAATTTACCCGTATAGTTTTGACCTTTACCCATCTGATCTGTTTTAGATGATTTTATGTGTATTTGAACAAAAATGAATCATTTGACTGAATTTCGTTTTGAGAGAAATGCAGTTTCGCTCACGCGCATTAACCCAAAAAAAATGCGAGTAAAAAAAACTGTTTTGAAAAGTAATGCTTCATAATCGGACATGCATATAAACACCAAGCTATGTATAATTTGCTTAAGAAGGTGCAAAGTGATTGGCCTGCGAGGAGTCTGATCGACTTTGTAATCTGTTCATTCCTTTCTAACATTTTTCTTACTATGAAAAAATTTAGTATTGTCTTGAAAATTATTCATTTATTTACATAGCTCTTATGGCAGCGATTATGACAGTTTACCGTTTTATATGCATATCGCCATGTGACATGAACGCTACATTTCTACGATTTCATTTAGACTGGGTGGCCAAACGCTCGAATAGAGCATTGAATTTCTAAATTTTCTAAATGATTCTAATCCCGACTTGTAACATTTGTTTGTATTCTCACTTAAAGACATGTTTACCAGTCGAATGATTTCATGTTGATAAATTGCTGAAAATCAAATGGGATAGAGAGAGGGGTTCTGCTAGCATTTACAGGCAAAGCAATTCTGCAGTCTACGGAATTGTAATCTACTTATTGCGTCACATATATCATTTTTCTTCGACACGATGTGAATTGCTTTTATTTGTATATTGTTATAAAGCAATAACAAAACAAGTTTTCGGAGCAGAATCATGACTTTCAGATTTCGCCGATGATTTTTTGTTAAGAATCTTCACAAGACTCATGTTGTCACAATTGATTGATAATCTTTTTTTCCTTTAAAGCTTTGATCCCCATGTGTAAAAGGCCAGTAGAATAGGGACTAGTTCAAGAAGAGTAATGTCTTTAAATACCTCATTACTCCAAAACATCGGCCATTCAAAAATTATCCATTCCCCGTCCATGTAAGCACCACAGGCCTAAATGCCTGTTACCAGCAGCATCTGAATAAAGGTCAAGGTCATGATTTGACGACCAGTATTGATCACTGATATAGACAAACCATTAAATGATTCAAGAAATTGCAGCCAAGTTCTAATATCTTCCTTGTGATCTTATTCAAGCGAATATAATGGGTAAGATCTCTTTGCCTGACACTGTGCAGCGTATAATCTACAGTTAAAAGTACGACCTGCTGGTATTGCTTTCGTGAAAAAATTTAAAATGCGCAAGAATTGATTTGCAGTTCTCTTATTAATAATCTAATTTTAGGTTTGAACCAAGGCATCTAATAGCAATGATTTTGCTTTATTTATTTTTGTCAAAAGGGAACTCTTATTTCCATCTTTAAAGAAATCAATCTCTATGCCTAAATAAGTGATGTGATTGTATTAGGGCCTTCTGATTTATCTTCATTTATAGGAATATTCATATCTTTTACAGATGTACTCAAAATCCAACATGAGGTTTGTGCAATCCTCTGTGCCGGCTTTTTCCGGCAAAGAAAAAAATCATCTAAATAATGATCTAAGTTTGACGAGTTTGCATATTGAGAAACCGCCCAGTGAAGGAATGTTGAAAAAAATTTCAAAATAGGCGGGGCTGACTGAACACCCTTGCGAAGCATTTTTTGAATCCAATACTTGCCATCAAATATGACACCTAATAAATCGAAATCGTAAGGGTGTACAGGGCAGAAGATTGAAGGCCGATTTAACATCTCTTTTCCCCATAAGTGCACCAGGCCCTAAACACTGTATTATTTTTATAACATTGTCAAAACGGGAATATTGAACCATAGTTATTTCACGATCAATAAAATCGTTGGACACTAGTTCCATTATAAGGATATGACATATGAGTTATTAGGCGCTTCCCACCTGTGCTTTGGGAACTTAGCCCAATTGATTGATACGTAAGTTTGCAAATGGTTTAATTGTAAAGGCACCTAAAAAGCGTCCTAATTGTACTTCCTTTTCAAGCTTTTTTGCTAAATTTCCGGTTTTTCTAAACGCAGACTGCAGATTTTTTGCCGTAAATTCGCAGTGGGGACCACTGTATTGCAGCCTAAACCCCTCCCTGAATCCATGTTAATATAAAATTTGCATTCTCCTTATTATAACCTTTGAGCCACATTTCTAGACGCAAAGTATCTATTGGGGGGTGTTGCCTAGGTCCCAAAGGTGCTCTAGGAGTTTCAAATTGTGGGAAGTGCTTAAACCTGGGATGTCTGAAATGATTTTTGGCTGAGATTATTATAGATCTATAAGCATTTACAAATCCTGGTGTAGGTGATCTGCAAAGCAAAGAACAGAATGCGGCCTGGTACATTTTTTACATTTATGCAAGTACTGACAACCCGGTTTTGAACAAACCCTTTACCGTTGAACTCCATAGCAGTGATTTTGTTTGTTTGATTTGATTTGAGCTTAGATTCGTCATAGATACCAACCATATCTCAGCATCAATATTTGACCATTTTGTATTTGGATATTGTGACATTTTACACCTGAAATATTTGTCATATTTATCCAGCCAATCGGATTTAGTTTTGACGCAGATCGTATTGTGTTTAGATATGCAACAATTCTATGGCTAATTCGGGGTGTTTTGCAATCAAAATACTCATATACATGTATATTAAAAAAGGCATCAGTCCATTGTTCAATTGACAAAACAGTATGTTTAATAGATCTAGAACTATCAGACGGGTAGTAGCATTTAAAAATTTTAAAGATTTTTTTTGAGCGGAGGAATTTTTTCTAATAAATGTTAAATAAAAAATTCTCCTCAAATTCTTTTTTTTGTTCAGGTTTTCAGCAAAGCCCTATATTACTACCCAAATTTAAAAAATTTTCATTTCCCATGTTCATGTACCACGGGCTGGGGCCCAACCCCAAGGGGACTCGAAAAATTCCCCCAGCAGGGGACATCTGAAACCCTTGTGAATTGAAGCAAACCTTCCCTCCCAGGCCCTTGAAGGAAAAGTCCCTGAAATGCGTTTTTTATGGCACTTGCATTGAATTTGAAGGATTTTGAGTAGTTTTCCCCAAATCCCGGCATGGGTATGTGTTACTGGTACAATGAGGCTGGTATACAATTGCAGTTGCGAGAAGACTTTATTCTGACAGATGACGTATTCATGAATTTGAATGATGAGGACTGTTTCCCCCCCCACCCCCTGGAACTGGGGTATTGAGAGTAATATATGGTTTGTACAGATGACGTATTCACATAATCGTTCTTATTAGTGTGATAGAACTGATTGATTTTGACCTTTGGTCCTGAGTTACTGCTGCATAATTGTTGTTTTGCATTAGACTGAACTACAACCTGCCTGCTCTACAAATTGGGTTGCATGGAGACTTCAATCTGATGGGACCGTCTCCCTCTAGATCTTGTGGCTGACCTAGTCTGCCTCGCGTCTTCCATGTAGATTTACCAGTTCCTCTTAGGCCGAGGCATTTTCTCAAGAAATAAAAAATTAGATCTAATAAGTAAATTATTAACTATCAGTCAATATAGATTTAGTGGCTAAAAGAAAATGCAATGTCGAATATATTTTATCTCCGTTTAATAGATAGAGAGCCTCCAGACTAAACCTAATGTAACATGTAGTTCTATATCTAGCATTCCTGCTGATCAAGTATCAATAAATTAGCGTTATTTACAGTACACAGTAAGATCAAGATATAATTTTATGAAATTAGTAGATATTCAATATTAATCTACCATTAAAAGTAGAAAGAAATCTTATTCAATAAATAAATCTTAAATCAATTTCAAATTAATTTGTAAGAAAAAGCAAAATGTCGACCTTCCTGCTTGAATTCCTCGAGGAAAAAGGATTGAAAACGCGCAAGGTCTCGATGACATCAGATTAAAATTATGACGTCACGCACAACACGTGGTTGAAGCAACAAGACCGGACGAGTTCTCTCCCTTTAATGGGGACCAGATAACTGCATTCATTTAAAGACGAGCTGTAAATGAATGGATTTATCCTCTTACCTTAGGAGGTGACTTCATGCAGGGTTTTAATTTTTTTGCCATAGTTTTCATTTATTACGATTCTGGCTTTCAAAAAAGAAATCAAAAGAATCTGCTTAATATTTACTTATTTATTTTTCATTGTGTTTAACAGATAAACATGTTTATAGATAAACTTGTTTATTATATCAATAGTTGTATCACAATTTAAGCAAAATAAAGCGCCCATGGAGTACCAAACATTGAATTTAAAGAAATGTCACTCAATGTGTTCATCAAGTGGAACAACTCGTGTCACATTCGACACATGTTTTCAATAATTATTTTACCTTAGGTATAAAATCTTCGTTCTTATCATAATCCATATTGTTTGTTTTTTCGTTTGAACTGGGTTTTACACCATTGAAACACACATTTTAAAAACGGCCAACCCATTTTTTATGCTCGTTTTCTTCTATTGACCCTGCTGGGCACATGTTATTTTCATATCAGAAAGTGTTGTATATGAATATGAAAACAAATAAACCGATAAAATATATTATTTAGTGTTGTTGTTCTCATTGTTTTAACGTATTTACTAAGATTGAAATACCGCTTTTGCTGGTTTAGGGGGGGACGTGAGAGACGTAACTTTATCTCTCATAAACAAACTTAGCATACCGAGTCGCACTTTGCTTATCATGTTTTCACTTTTTGAGGAACGCCCCTTTTCCCCTGATTTCAACCACAATGAATCAAATAGAATCCTTATTCACTTTGCAATGCGCTTACTTTTTAAAGCTTTTACAATTGTTAAAATTGTGGGGCACTTTTTATATCTTAATTTTTGGTATGGGTTAATCCACTGTTATTAGAGATCAACTTATCAATTTAATTGCAGTCAACAAAACCAGACAAATTTTTTTCCTCTGGCAATTTAGGGATGAAAATGACTAACATTCTTCCCTTTATTTTGTAACTATTTCGTGTTCAAAATGAAGTTGAATTACTATGCACCATTAGACACTTGCACACCTTCGTTTATTGTTAATATCGGGCAAATCTGTTACCCGGATAGACACCTTTTGAAAACAAAAGAAAATCCTCATGAAGAAATTCCCCCAATGACACGTGCGTTAGTTCTAGTATTGTCAGACAAACCCGGTCATGTAAAACACGAGCTGTCGTTCTCATTAAAAATTCCTGGGCCAGATCCATCTGTTTAGAAAAAGATTATGAGATTTATTTTGGCATAATGTAAAACATCGTAAATAACAACATAACATGAGGAATAACTCAAAAAAGGGTAACCTTTTTTGATTGCGGTCCCTATCATCACAGCTTTGTGATTTATATCTATCAAGAAAAACATCCCCACATTGCTTTTGTCTGTTTGGAAATTTTTGAAGAGCAATAATTTTAAATTTCGTAATTCAGTTTTGTTGATCATAGATAGGCAAGCCTTCGCAAAGTTTTAAATGTCCATACATTTTTCAGGTATACCAGCTGCAAACGGTTCACCTTGTATTGAACTGGCCTATTTCGCCCTTAGGCATATTTAATTCCTTGACCTATGATTTCTGTTTTTAATGTTTTCCCTATATTTTTTCTTTTAATTATACGGTTTTTTATCTTTGAAAAATTAAAAAATTGACTGGTTAATAGGCCCCTTGTAATCACGCCTTTTGTCGGATACTTTACAATGGACTCAATTGTTGAACATTTATCATCTTCATCAAAAACATATATAAATTGACACAAATATTTTGAGGGACGGTTGTGAATATGCGAATAAAACTGCATTTCCATTTTCGTAAAAATAGGTAAAAAAAAACATAATGAATTTTGTACTTTTAAGTGAAGCAAGGAATTTCCTAAATTTACGAAACCATTCCAAGAACTTTATCCAAGTTTAGGTTTAAAAAAGATGTCTTTTTAAATAAAAAATAGGTGAAAAACCGTTAAATTACTGCCTTTGTTTAAATGGAACAATGGTTTGGTTTTATATCGCCCGATTTAAAAAATCACTTTGCCCCTCTACGTTATTTTTTCGAATGCCGGTCAACTTACTGCGAATTTCTTCATTGCGGAAGCGTTTGAAGCTAGGTTACGGTAGGTTGTTCATGGTCTTCCTCCCCCAGGAGTACATGTTGACAAAACGCAGCCAACACAAAAGCCTTTGATACGTAAAAGTAAAAGCAGTGACACGTAATAAGGTCAAGCTTAAAAAAATATCTATAGTTTAAATTTTTTAAAAGCTGATATAATTGTGTAGTTGTAATATGATATTCATTTCGGATTACTTACATTAAAATTTTCTCTCTCTCTCTCTCTCTCTCTCTCTCCTCTCTCTCTCTCTCTCTCTCTCTCTTCTCTCTCTCTCTTGGTTTTAATCTACAGAAGGGATATTTTCTGGTAGTTTATTTGCTTGCCACGGGTTTTTTCATAATCAGGGTTATTAATAATTTTTTTTAATTTCAATTATGACCTTTGGGAGCTTTAAACATGTTTAAATGGGAAAACCCTTTAAAATTTACAGCCCCAAAAAACACTAAAATATGTTAATAAAATTTAGTAAAATTTGTTCCCAGTTTAAAAACAGTTTTTAAAATTTCTTTTAGGTTTTTGTTTTAAAAAAAAACCATTTCGGTCTATAAAAACCCAAAAAATATTTTTGAAAATAATTTTTTCCCTTTTTTTTTGCAAGGAGGGGGAAACTTAGGATAATTTCAAAATTACAAAAATTCTTTTTTTTTATAAAATCTCGGGTTTTTTTTCACTTTGAAAAACATAGGACAAAAATTAAAAACGATTAAAAAAAGGGAACAACAAAACGTTAGACTTTTATCCTCTTTTGTTACCTTTTTTGAACCCCGGGTAATAAAATTACAAGTGAATTATACAGTAAAATTTAAAGAAATTTTTTTAAATACTAAATTTTAATATGAAAGTATAAACCAAAAATTTATTTTTTATTTGGTATGTTACTTACAATATTGCTGACAGACATTGAAGATAAACAAGTTGAATTTCTCAATTATATTTTGTGACAAAAATTTAAAAGAAAGCATACAGACTATCGAATAAATAACAAAATCATATTTAAATATCAGAATATAACTAGGGAACAATTTGAAATAATGTATGACCATTCTAAATTGGCATTGCCTAAGTTTTGAAGGAGTATTTAAATAGGTTACAAATAATGTCAAACTGCATTGAAACTTGAGGATCGTGCCCGTTCAAACCAATCAGGAGGGTCAACTTTTTTTTCATTTAACATATATTCATATAATATTCGGTTCCCTTTTTGAAAGGAAAAGTTTTAATAATTTTCTTAAGTTATTTTAATCAATGTTGCAAACAGTTACATTTGGGTAAATTTTACGGATTGGGTAAAGGTAGGGTATCAGTATTATTACATTTTTCAAACATTTAAAGGAGAAAAAAAATCGATTTTGCTTCAGGGGTTTGTTTGTTAGGGTTGAGTGTCGTAATTTGTTTCTTAAACTTCGAATCAGGGAAATCAATCAATTTTCCCATTAAGGCTGATTATTTCAGAAAAAGCCCTTCCCCTATTTAACCCAAGATTTTATTCAGAAAAGGTATCCTTTACGGTAATTTTTGTTTACATTTTGCCTGCCTGTGTCCCAATTCCTTATAACATAAATTTAACGTGGCTGGTTATACCTTTAAATTGATTATGTTCTATGTCCATCAACTTGGGAATAGCCTCTGTCTGTATTGGAACACTTTTGTCAATAAATTTTTCTTTATTAAAAGTTATAAAGAGGCACTGGAAATTAATCCCAATCTGAAATTAAAGAAAATTCTATAAAATTTATTTCGTAATGACAAGAAACGGTTAAAATTATGTACACAATAATAAAATTGCTTATATAGATTTTTTAAACTTGTTTTATTAACTGAAAAATAAAAAGATCAAAGCGTGGTGGGTTTTTTGATTATTGTTTTGTGGCGCCTGTTGGTTTTGCACATTTCTTGCTTTGTGCAAAATAATTTCAATAGAAAAGTGGTTTAAAAAAAAACAATATAAAATTTATGTATGGTTACATCAATAATATATAAACTAAATGACGAGTATATAAACTCATCTGATGGCTGATTTAAATTATATGAACATGACTCGCTAGACCATCCGGGCATTCTATTGTTTTTACCTTTTAAAAGGCCAATTTATTCCCCCAAAAATGCTTTAATTTCTATTTCTCAAAAGTTTTTTCATTCAAATGTTCCTGTTCTATTTCCCATTAATCTACTTTTGGCCAGTTATGGGAACTAGTTTAACTACGGATGGATTGGGTTAGTAAAAGTGTATTTAGTATTTTATTTGGAAAACAAGGAGTTTACTTTGTTTTGTATTTTTGTTTAATTTTATTGACAAAACAACAAATTTTGCATTCAGCGCTATTTTATTCGGCGAAATAAGGGATATTACATGGTTCTAAAAACTATTATCTTAATATTATAAAATCATGGTTTTTTAACTTTGTAAAAAAAAAGATTTTTTTGTGTGTTAGGTAATTGTGCCCTTTCAAAATGTGGAACGAAATGTGTTTCAGTGTTTTATTTTGTAAAAAAATACGGATTCCAATACAAGCTTTGTATCAAGTTTTTGAAAATTTTTCCTGAAGCATTTCAAATGTTACTGGAATTATTACTGAAATACTGGTATCTAAAACGTTTCTGCATTTAATAGAAAAAATTAAAAGTTAATTAAATTAATTTTGAGTACAATATTTTAAATAAAATTTTCGGGACAATAGGCAACGTTGGAACCTGTTATCTGAACGAAAATTGAAAGTATTAGTTCTTTCGGGAATGAGACTCAATCAATTTAACAATCTAAAAATCTTTAATTTCCATAATCAATAATTGCTTATTAAATAAAACCAGGATCCCTTAAAAAAACACTTTTTACATTGATCAAGCATATAAAAATTCAAGGATCAATTCTCAAAACAACTTAGTATCCGATAAATAAGAATACACATAAGGTCCTAAAATTCATCATTTGGCGCTACTTTAAAGTGTAATAACGATATCAAAATATGTTATGGCGCCCTTTATTATTTTTTTTAAAACTCCTGTCCGTGTATTAGGGAACCTATGGGCGGGCCCCACATTTCTGATCGTATTGCCTGAACAAACTCCAAGCTACATTGATCGCACCTTCTCAGCCGGATTGGTAAAATTGACACTTGTACCGCAAACCAAATCAATGGCATACTGTTATAGAAGTTATTTTTTGGTTTTTTAGCGTTCGCGCCAACAAGAAGAGTTGATAGGGCGACTTTCCACTTCAATGGTGGAGGAAAAATCATAAACTTATAAAACTCCATTATCTTTTCAATCAACATTATTAAGATCATCATCACATTCAAAAATCACAGTTATCTATCGTCATTTAAACATCATCATAATAGTGATAACTTCTGATGATAACATATTATATTGTGGTTGTTGTGATGATGGATTTGATAATGGAATGTTAATGTGATGAATTTACATTGTTGATGTTTCATGATATGATGGTGCGTATGATGAATGATGATTATAATGGTCGTTGATGATTAGATGATATTTGTATGATTGATGATATGATTGTTAAATGATGGTATATGCGACGAATATTAAAAAACAAGACATGTTTGTTGCTTGTACGAGGTGTTCCAAAATAAATCTTTGTGCTCATTTGTAAATATCGTGTGCCATTCGGACCGATAGATAACCACTGGCATTAAACAGGTGAAATCTCGTTCACAATTCACTGAGCTTTACGTGTACATTGCCTTATAGCGTATTCATTACACTATACATGAAATTATTGGTACAAAGAGCTAAAGATGTGCGTGAAATTAGAGGCTTACATTAAAAAGGCGGACAACTGCATAAAGCTGTAGATATTACCGTGTGAGGTGGGAGGTAAATGTCACTATTTTTTTGTAGGTGGGGTTGCTCAATTTAAAACCGTGTCAGCGAAGTAATGATGCTACTCCACTCAGGTCCCTGCAACAACAACACGAATAGAACATAGAAAAAAATCAGGAAAAAAAGTGCTGAACAAAGTGCCCAATACACTGTGACGGATTTAAGCACGGGTTGACGAATCAATTTTCCCAACTGTCTGGAAAGAGATACAAGTCGAGAAAGCCCCTTGGTTTCGTGGGGTTTATTCAATAAACCTTCTTAACCATGTCTCCTTATTAAAAAGGTATGTAATTTGTTTCAAAGGTTAGATTTGAGCGACTCAGAATGTATTCAGGTAGGCGGTTGAGATTTTAGGTTAGCGTAATTTAAAATGATGAAAATAATTTTAGGTTTAGGAAAAAACAAAGGCAAATGACATTATTTTTGGGAAACACCCCCTTGTATTTGTAAAAAACAGAAAATAAAGCCAAAAATCATTAAATTTGTCAATTTTATAATTGGGGAACCCTTTATCCGCATATTAACTTAGTGGGAGCTTATCTGTTGCAGTTGTTAGTAAGGTAATCGACAAATAAAGTCACTGGAAACTCTATTTGTTGAGAGCTATATTTGGCGGCGTAATGTTACATAATATTTCTTTATTTTAGCTACTGTGTTAATTAGAAAAGGTTTGCAATTTCACACACCCAAAAAACGAACAACACAAATTCTTGCAAAGTATTTGGTGCGAAGTCCTAAAAAAAATGATGGTTTGTAGTTGAAATTCCTTTTTTCGAGAAAAATGATGGGAAAAAAAATGAAACAAAGATTTTTTTTTTATATTTAACTGTTGTGCAGGGAAAAAAACCCAAAGGCCATCATGCAGCCAAAAATAATCAAAACCCAATCCCTGACAACAATTTTCATGGAAATTAAGTTGAGAAGTTAGTTTAGTTTCCTTGACTTGTTTCTTGCTAAAGAAAGGTATTAGAAATTGATATCAAAATACTACAATTCCTTACCTTAATACTTACTTCCGTTTACTGAAAACGATGGTCCTTTGCTCCGACAAGTGTTTAACACAATTTTCGTTTTGATTGACTTGAAGAGTCTGAAACATTGTTTCTATCAAATTTTGGACTGTCGGTCATTAGCAGTCGATATTGGTCTGAATTATAGGAAAAGATTGATAAATTTACATCAATTTAACTACTTAATTGGACTCCCCAAATTACCATTGTTATTCATTTAATGGGAATTATTTAATGCCCAAACTATATTTTTGAAAGTAACATTTTAACTTTTTTTTTATAGTTAAAGAGTAATTAGTCGCTAAATATACCTTTGGAAAAAGAAACCAATATCAAGGCAGAATTTTACAGGAAAAATCATTGCATTTTTTTTAAAACCGTTAGGCGCCATGTAGTCCATGCATTATTATTCAATCATGTCTAAAGTGAACTATATTTTTAAATAATTACATTGATGCAAAAAATTTAGTAATCCCCTTCTCGAAGTGAAAACACTTTAAAATTGCGGAATAACTTATCAACTTTGAAAATCTTTTAACGAAATTGTTATTTCTTGTTTCGAAAAATGATTTGAATTTATATTATAAACCGGTGACATACAATCAAACAGTTCAATTTACACCTCCATTTCAGTGGGAAAATTGGAACTTTGTCCTTAAAAACCTTTCTGATATTTATATCGAAACGCAATTGCATATAGTTCTCTGATAATGTTTTTTTAAACCCGTTTTGTTGACAACTACATGACGCACTTTTCAAACACAAAAA